>NC_089582.1:33906053-34206053 GCF_019320115.1 Miscanthus floridulus | reverse complement strand
CCTTCCTCCCATCTAAGCTCACTGCGCCTGCCTCTGAGGCCGGGATTGGGAGGGGGACGGCCGGGCCTACAGCGCTGGAGCCCCACGCCCGCGCCGGAGTGGGCGTAGCCGCCGTGTCTATGCCTGCGCTCGCCGCCCGTGTCGGGATGGCCGGGACCGGAGCGGTTGGGACCGCTGCGGCCTCCACCCGCACCGGGATATGGCCGACACCCCGCCCACGCGCTGGGGCCGCTGCCCCCCCCCCCCCCCCCCCCGCGCGCCTGCGCCGCGAGGATGGAGGTGCTGGCACCCGCCGCCGCATCAGGAGGGAAGGGGGGAGAGAGAGGAAGGGGAGGGCGAGATGGAGGTGAGAGGCAGGCGAGGGAGAGCAGCGGTGGAGGAGGAGGCACAGGAGGAGGAGGGCGGCGGCGCTGGCGCGGGCGGTGTGTGTGTGCGTGTGTCTATGGGCTGGCTGGGCCGGCGGGGTTAAATCCCCCTTCGCCGAGTGGCCCCGATTTAGCACTCGGCAAAGGTTTTTTTAATTTTTTAAATTCTTTGTCGAGTGCCATCCGGCCTAGCACTCGACAAAGAGGGTTTTTTTTTAAAAAATAAAATTCTTTGCCGAGTGCCAACGGTCCTGACACTCGGCAAAGAGGTGTTTTGTCGAGTGTCATTTTTTGACACTCGACAAACCATATTTTTTTCACTTTTGACTTCCAAACTTTTTCTGCAGTCCTCATACAATACCTGTTACTCCATGTTCCAATGTGACACATTTCTCGAACTTTTTCTATATTTCTTTAATTTATTTCATTTAATTAAATTTTCTTTAATAATTCAAATTATAACTACTAGTCATTCGAATAATATAAAAAAATGAATGAAAAAATGATATTCATGTTATTTAATGTGAGGCCGTATCTAGGAACAGACCATCAATTTCGAACATCTTGTTCACGAAACATGACCACGAACTTGCGGTCGAGTTGTTTTTAAATTCTATAAAAAGCAAACGAAGTCCAAAAATCATGAAACTTGTCAAGATGTCATGATATCATATGTGGAGGCTGTGATAAAAATTTGATTAGGTTTCGCCCAAGTTGTCACGTACGATGCTTATCACCTCGGCGGCCTCTTTCACGAAATCATGAAACTTCTTCGGAGATTCTTTCGGTTTGCAAGCATCGTACGTGATAACGTGCACGAAATCTTCTAAAATTTTTATCATAGCCTCCACATACGATATCACGACATCTCAACAAGTTTCATGATTTTTGGACTTCGTTTGCTTTTTATAGAATTTAAAAACACTTCGCACGCAAGTTCACTGTCATGTTTCGTGAACAAGATGTCCAAAATTTCAGGTCCGTTCCTGGATACGGCCTCACACTACACTCAGTAATATGACTATCATTTTTTGAATCATTAAATTCCATTATTCGTACCACGTGCAGTTCAAATTTATATTTTTCAAAAAAATTCAAGTAAACGAAATAAAGTAACTAAATATATCAAAAAGCCACAAAAAATTCTCAAATTCTAACAAGGAGTTCCTGGTACTTTAAAAGGGCTGCACAAAAAATTTGAAGGCCAAAAACAAAAAAAAACTTTGCCGAGTGCCGGGGCATGGCACTCGGCAAATGGGGTCTTTGCCGAGTGCCTTCACAGGGGCACTCGGCAAAGAGGATTTTTGATTTTTTTTTAGAAATTTCCTCTTTGCCGAGTGCCTTCACAGGGACACTCGGCAAAGACATTTTAAAAAAAATATTGAATCTTTGCCGAGCGCCGTGTCAGGGGCACTCGACAAAGTATTTTTCAAAAAAAAAAATCTTTGTCGAGTGCCTAACAGCAGGCACCCGGCAAAGAAGAACGTGGCCGAACACCGTTACGCGGGCAGCCTATGCCGAGTGCCGCGCTTTTGCCGAGAACCTGACACTCGGCAAAGAAGTCATTTGCCGAGTGCCCTTTTTTACTGAGTGTCCGACACTCGATAAAGAAGAACTCTTTGTCAGGTGCAATTCTTTACCGAGTGCCAGATTTTTGACACTCGGTAAAACAGTTTACACTCGGTAAATGCTTTGTTTCCAGTAGTGAACGTTGTATTAATCCTGGACTAGTTTTCTTGGGAAGGTTGAAGCCGGAACGTTTTATATCCTACTAAAAAAATTGATTCAGTCTTTGCGGCCTCTTTGGTCATCTCTGTTTAGCTTAACTCAATTTGCATCCTCCGTCTCCAAGTCTATTTACTTCATGTTTATTTGGCTTATAAGTCGTACTTTTTCAGTTAATGAATAATATTTTTTTTTACAGAAAATTAATCAACGGTACTTTCAATCATGACTTCGTATCTGGGATCTAAATCCATGACCTTTTAAGTTCTGAAATTATATAAAACAAGCAGGTAACCCCGCGCGTTGCACGGGTAATAGTGGGGGAAAAAATTTGTATGTGGGTCAAAAAAAAATTGTACTGTTCTTTGGTGGGTCGAGACTGTTCATAGGAACCCGTTACTGTTCATAAAACCCGTTACTGGTCACAGCTCACAGTAACCCCGGCACTGTTCGTAAAACCCGTTACTGTTCATCGCAGAACCATCGCTCGTTGGCGGTGCCGGTAACAGTGATCTGTGTGGGAGAGATGGAACTCGGCGGCTTGCACGCTCTTTATACTATAGTATAGATTTCACGATCTTCTTGGAAGATTCGTCAACCGTGTCCTTTGACCAGACCGTTTATTTCATAACATATCCCTGTAAACGCTGTGAGAGCGCGCTCATCCCCGTTGGCAGCATTACGAAGTTTCCTCCATTCCAAGAAGCTCCGTAGGCAGCTTCCGACTGTTTCCATAGTATATAGCCACTTGAAGCAGAAGGCTGGAGAACCGAGATATCCAGGCATCCATCCATCATCCCAGTCCCAGCAAGGAACGTCGGAGCCAGCCGGCCGGCAACTCTAACAATGGCCGGAGAGGGCGGTGGTCCAGCCCGCGGCGCTCGCGTCGTGCTGTGCCCACTGCCGTTCCAGGGCCACCTCAGCCCGATGCTGCACCTGGCCAAGGCCCTCCACGCGCGGGGGGTCGCCGTTACCGTCCTCCACACAGCGTTCAACGCGCCGGACCCCGCGCACCACCCGGCGGGGCTGGCCTTCGTCGCCGTGCCGGACGTCATCCCGGAGGCCGTGGCCGCGACGAACAACGGCATCGCCAAGGTCCTCGCCCTCAACGCCGCCATGGAGGCGTCGGGGCACGTCCGCGACGCGCTCGCGTCGCACCTCGCGGAGGAGGGGGCACCGCGGCTGGCGTGCCTCATCTTCGACTCCACCCTCTCCGCCGCGCAGAACGCCGCGGCTGGCCTCGGGCTGCCCACGCTCGTTCTGCAGACCGGCAGCGCCGCCTGCTTCCGTCTGTTCAGGTCCGACACCTACGACATGCTCCACGACAAGGGCTATCTGCCAGCCACAGGTCCGTAACATGTCCCTAACAAATGCTGCCACTGATTTTAGAAATATCTACGCAGTGTTGTAATTAGGCACGAATTTGCCATGAATAAATCTTGATAGAGATTATTTGTTTCATTTCAGAGTCCAACCTACACATGCCCGTGGAGGAGCTGCCACCTCTACAAGTGAGGGACCTGTTTGATCCAAGCAAGCTCCCCAACAAAGAAATCGTGCACAAGATCTTGAGTCGTGCCACCGAGATCACAACAAACTCCTCCGGTGCAATACTCAACACATTTGAGGCTCTTGAGTCCCACGAGCTTGCGATGATCCGGGACGAACTTGCCCACAAAGGTATTCCACCCTTTGCCGTCGGTCCGCTTCACAAGCTCGTCACCTCCAACGATGGCGGCGCCGAGACTAGTCTACTAACCCAGGACCGCAGTTGCATCGAGTGGCTGGACACGCAGGCCCCTGGCTCCGTGCTATATGTGAGCTTTGGTAGTGTTGTTCATGTGACCCAAGACGAGTTTATGGAGATGGCATGGGGCCTAGTGAATAGCAGCAAGCCATTTCTATGGGTGGTTCGGCGTGGCCTCGTGCTTGGAGTGGACAAACAGGAGCTCCCGGATGGGTTCATGTCGGCTGTGGAGGGTAGAGGCAAGGTGATCGAGTGGGCACCGCAACAAGAGGTGCTTGCTCACCCTGCGGTAGGAGGCTTCTGGACTCACAACGGATGGAACTCCACCTTGGAGAGTATCTATGAGGGGGTGCCTATGCTGTCGAGGCCAATCTTTGGAGATCAATTGCCAACCGGAAGGTACGTGCGCGACATATGGAGGATTGGAATTTTGTTGGAGGGTGTGCTAGAGCGAGGGGAGGTCGAGAAGGCCATCAAGAAGCTGATGGATGAAGATGAGGGAGTTGAAATCAGGAGAAGAGCAAAGGATCTGAAGGAGAAAGTGCGGATGTGCCTTGACAGCAGTGGGTCTTCTCAACAGGCCGTTGATAAGTTGGTGGATCACATACTTTCTCTTTGAATTTTTAATTACAACATTGTTATGTTCGCCCACGGTCTCTGCTGAATAAATTAACTACTCGTTTATGTTGCAGTGGCTTTTGTTAGCTCATGTTTCATGGCATCATGAATCTAGATTTTTGGCTTTCAGTTTTCACAATATTAGTTTACTAGTACAAAATTTTTGTATGAAACTCTTGTTCTCATTATACTTTTTATTACAACTCTCATTTTGTATTTTGTTAAAAATATATATATATGTCCGAAGGACTGTGTGCTTCTAGCAAACGACTCTTCTGTCGGTTGCGTCACATGGCCACATTTTGTGCATCGAGGTACACATATTCCGACAAATTCCATCTCTATCTGTTGACCTCTCATCGCAACAACCACGCTGCACGCTCTACCGGCCACAGCGCCCATGGCCGGACAAGAGCATCAGCGCCGCCAGAGAATCGTGCTGTTCCCGCTGCCGTTCCAGGGCCACATCAGTCCTATGCTCCAGCTCGCGGCGCTGCTCCATGCGCGGGGCCTCGCCGTGACGGTCCTCCACACCGGCTTCAACGCCCCCGACCCCACGCGCCACCCGACCGAGTTCACCTTCGTCCCCATCCACGAGTCGTTCCCCGCCGAGGTCACCTCCCCCGTGCCGACATCGTCACGCAGCTCCTGGCCCTGAACGCCGCCTGCGAGGCGCCCTTCCGGGAGTCCCTCGCGTCGCTGCTGCTGCGCGGTGGCCAGGACCAGGACGTCGCGTGCGCGGTGGTCGACGGGCAGTGCTACTCCGCGCTGCGCGCGGCGCACCAGCTGGGCGTCCCCGCGCTCGCGCTGCGGACGGACAGCGCCGCCACGTTCCGCAGCATGCTCGCGTACCCACGGCTGCGCGACGCCGGTTTCGTTCCCGTCAAAGGCAAGTGAAAGCAAGACCAAACTCGCACTGGATCGGATCGATCTTGGAACGCACATGTCACTCCTGATTCGCTACCTGCAGAGGAGAGGCTGGACGAGCTGGTGCCGGACCTCGAGCCGCACCGAGCGCGAGACCTGATCCGCGTCGACGGCAGCGACACGGACGCGCTGTGCGGCTTCATCGGCAGCGTCGTCATCAACACGTTCGAGGGGATCGAGGCGTCGGAGCTGGCCAAGATCCAGCGCGAGCTATCCCGTCCGGCGTTCGCGGTCGGGCCTCTGCACTTGCTGTCCCAGGCATCGGTGGAGCAGAGCCTTGGCTGGACGCGCACCCGCCGCGCTCCGGGCTGTACGTGAGCCTGGGCAGCGTGGCCTGCGTCGACCGCGGCGTCTTCGAGGAGATGGCGTGGGGGTTGGCCGGCAGCTGTTGAGCTATGATCGATGTTCAAGCGGGGATCGAAGCGAAGCGGCTTATTAGTGTTAAGTGGGCATCATTTATTAGTTTTGTATTGCTAATAAATGAGGATGTGAGAAAAAAAACCCACATCCTCGTCTATTAGCAATACGAAACTAATAGATGGTGTAGTCCCTTTTAATGTTAATGGGCCGCTTCGCTTCGGCCCAAGCTTAAATTTGATCATAGCTCAACAAACTCCACCTTGAGACAAATTCCTTCTTATAGCATAAAATTAACCTTCACCCTGAAACAATAAAAAAATACTTCCGGTGTCAAATAGCCTTTTGGACTAAACAGTTAAACCAATTAAGCTTGAGCAAAGCTCAACCTTAGCAACAAAAACTGGCTTTGTCAACGTATCAGCAGGATTATCATGTGTGCTTATCTTGCATACCTTCAGCTTACCTTGCGCGACCACATCGCGAACATAATGGTATTTGACATCAATGTGCTTCGTTCTCTCATTAAACATCCGATCTTTAATGAGACATATAACACTTTGACTGTCATAAAATAAATTAATGCAAGAATCATCTCCACAAAGCTCAGCAAACAAACCTTTCAACCAAACTGATTCTTTACATGCTTCAGCAATAGACATGTATTCTGCTTCAGTGGTAGACAGGGCAACAATGGGCTATAATGTTGTCCTCCAACTCACAGCACAACCACCAATAGTGAACACATAACCTGTGAGAGATCTCCTCTTATCCAAATCATTAACAAAATCTAAATCCACGTAGCTAGTGAGTCCCTTATCAGTCCTGCCAAACTTCAAACAAGCATTTATTGTGCCACGAAGGTACCTGAAAATCCACTGAACAGCCTTCCAATGTTCTTTACCAGGATTAGCTATGTATCTACTAACCAAACTCATAGCATATGATAAATCAGGACGAGAGCAAATCATTGCATACATCAAAGAACCAACAGCACTAGAATATGAAACTCTTGACATGTACTCAAAATTCTCATTCGTAGTTGCACATTATAAAGCTGATAATTTGAAATGAAGAGCAATAAGAGTATTAACAGACTTTGCATCATGTATGTTAAAACGATGAAGAACTATGCTTTACAACTAGAGAGAACACATCATTATAATCAATACTAGGAATCTGACTGAAACCTTTTGCTACTAACCTTGCCTTAAATCTTGGAGGCTCACTAGGAGACAAACCATCCTTTCTTTTGAAGATCCATTTGCAACGAACGGCCTTTTTGTGTTTAGACAAGTGCACAACAACCCATGTGCCATTTTTCTCAAGTGATTGCATCTCTTCTTGCATAGTGGAAATCCACTTCTCGCGGTCACCAGAAACAACAGCTTTAGTGTACGTAGCCGGCTCATGAATGTTCTCAACCTGTTCAGCACAACTAAAGGTATAATGAACAATATCACATTCCTCCATTAAACATGGACGAGGTCCACAACTCCTCTTTGTTCTGCGATCTGTAATAGACTGATTTTGAGGCTGCAAAACAGAAGGTGAGTGCTGAATAATATCATGAACATTGTTATCAACAATTTTAGTTTCCTGATCATCTACGTGCTCCACCTGCACGCTAACATGTTCCTGCTCCTCATCAGAACCAACTGGTGAAACATCTGTGGACAAGCTGTCATTAAACATAACAGATTCATTGAAAACAACGTTACTGCTCATGAAAGTCTTTTTAGTTTCAGGATTTCATAACTTATATCCTTTAACTTTAGAACCATAACCAAGAAACAGATACTTAATGGCTTTAGGTTCTAGCTTTCCATTATCAACATGAGCATAAGCAGTGCAACCGAAAACTCTCAACTATGAATAATCAGCAGGCATACCAGACCATACCTCAATAGGAGTTTTCTTATTCAGTGGGATAGAAGGTGACCAGTTGATCAAATAACAGGTGGTGTTAGCAGCCTCAGCCCAAAAACACCTATTCATACGAGCATTGGATAGCATGCAACGAGCCCTCGAGATGATGGTTCGGTTCATGCACTCAGCCACACCATTCTGCTGAGGAGTGTATGGGATGGCGTGGTGCCTGACAATGCCTTCTTCCCTGTAGTAATCATTAAAAGCATCCGAACAGAATTCACCGCCATTGTCAATACGAAGCAATTTTACATTTTTTTCAGTTTGTCTTTCTATCATAACTTTCCACTCTTTAAAAGCAGCAAAAGTATCATCTTTATTTTTTAGAAAGTAAGTCCACACTTTTCTAGAGTAATCATCAATAATGGTAAGCATGTAATGAGCACCACCATAAGAGGGCTTACGAGATGGCCCCCACAAATCAGCATGTACATAATCAAGTGTACCTTTGGTGGTATGAATAGATGCATTGAATTTTACCCTCTTGTGCTTACCAAAAACACAGTACTCATAGAACTTCATCTTACCCACAGTGTAGCCATCCAGCAGGTCTCTCTTGATCAATTCTGCCATACCAAGATCACTCATATGCCCAAGACGCATATGCCAGAGATTAGTTTTACTTGGTTCATCATTAGAAACAGTAGCAGCAGTGATAGAACCATGTAAAGTACTTCCTCTAAGAACATATAACTTTATAGAATTTATATCACCTATCATATGAATGAGATAGCCTTTTGATACCTTACACACTCCACCTGAACCGAAGTGTCTGTACCCCCTCAGAATCAAGTGTGCTGAGGGAGATGAGATTTCTGGCCATCCCTGGTATGTGTCTCACATCTTTTAGTGTGAGTATCATGCCATCACACATCTTGATCTGAACGGAGCCAATGCCCACGATCTCGTGTGGGTTGTTATCTCCCATACACAAGACATCTCCACTCTGCACAGACTTATAAGAACTGAACCAATCTTTGTTAGAGCATATATGAAACGAGCATGCAGAATCAAGTATCCATTCATCACGACCAGCAACACAACCAGCAAAGACAACAAGAACGTCTCCTGAATCAGAATTATCAACAGCGGAGACAACAGAGGCCTTACCATCACCATCGGATTTATTTTTCGGTTTATACGTACCATTTTTTTTCTCCTTATTCTGCAGCTTCCAACAATCCTCAATGACATGAGTATCTTTCTTACAATACATGCAGAACTTATCCCTACCTCTGGACTTGGAACGGCCTTTACTGTTCTTGCTCTTGTCTCGATTATTGTTGTTGTTGTAGGTTTTCTGCTCGGGCCTGCCTCTAACCTGCAACACTTCGCCCTTGGAGGACGACACGTCAGACTAAACCATACCTTTCATCTTCTACCTTGTCTGGAGGGCCTCATATACTTCTGCAAGCGTTAGTTCATCATGGCTTAATAGTATGGTATCTCAGAAATTTGCAAACGAAGTAGGCAGTGAGCATAACAGTAGAAGAGCTAAATCTTCATCATCATATTTTACCTCCATCGACACTAGGCTGGCAACGATCTCCTTAAAGATCGATAAGTGGTCATCACCGAACCACCTTCTTGCAGTTTGTGCGTAAACAACTTCATCTTCACGTGCATCTTACTGGTTAGATCCTTGGACATGCAGATCGATTCCAGCTTGAACCAAAGTTCTACAGTAGTTTTCTCCTACAGCACTTCTTGCAAAATATCATTATGTAGATGAAGTTGAATCAGAGACAGAGCCTTACGATCCTTCCGCTTCTCTTCAGCGATCCATGACTTCTGCCCTTTTCCTCTGAAACCGTCCAGCGCCTCATCAAGATCCGAAGATTATGCCAGAATCGCCTGCATCTTGACTTGCCACAATGCAAATCTCTTCTTGTAATCCAGCAGCGGTAGATCAAACTTTATTGATTGCATCGTGAAACCCTAAGGTCAAACCAAGCTCTGGTACCACTTGTTAGAGTGTGCAGCGGAATCCGGCCCGGCTCGCTATACCCACGAGCCGACGGCCCCTCGGGCCCAGGTCCACGGGAACCCACAACATACCTAGGCTTTGGGCCTAACTCAACCCAAATGACTAGCCTGATAGGTGACGGCTGCCCCGGCCTTATATGTTGTGCTCCCCCACCATCAATTTCCGATGTGGGACTAAACCTAACAATCTCCCCCGTCACACATCGGGCCTAACTCTTCACATCACACAACACCGTGTGATCTCCGGAAGACGTTTTTCAGGCCCCAAGTCCAACGCTCCATATCACATATAAACCGTGTGACCTCTGATACGTTAACGGGCTCCCCCGTCACCATGTGACCCATGAGATATTTTTAGGTTTTTCTGGCCATGGGCTTCGATACCACTTGTTATAAACGATAGACAATATAAACAACGAAGAACAGTAGATCAAGCACATGGGACATGAGATTTTAACGTGGAAAACCCTCCCAAGGTGGAAGGGAAAAACCACATTAAAATCTCATGTCCCCTGTGCTTGATCTACTATTCTTCGTCATTTATATGGCCTATCGTTTATAACAAGTGGTATCGGAGCCCATGGTCAGAAAAACCTAAAAATATCTCATGGGTCACATGGTGACGGGGCAGCCCGTTAACGTATCAGAGGTCACACGGTTTGTATGTGATATGGAGCGTTGGACTCGGGGCCTGGAAAACGTCTTCCGGAGATCACACGGTGTTGTGTGATGTGAAGAGTTAGGTCCGATGTGCTCCCTATATATACGGACCACCTCCCTCAAGGAAAAGATGTATCATAGACTTCTATACTGGAAGGCCCCTAGGTTAGGGTATCCCCAAGTTGTAAATCTCCGATGTTTGTAACCTCACCCGATATAGTGAAGATTTGCTGGCTGGTATCCATGGTTTTTTCCCTTCCACCTTGGGAGGGTTTTCCACGTTAAAATCTCATGTTCCATGTGCTTGATCTACTGTTCTTCGTCGTTTATATTGCCTATCGTTTATAACAGCAGTGGCATGCCGTTCCTGTGGGTTGTCCGGTCGGGCATGGTCAGCGGCAGCGGCGAGGAGGTTACACCATTGCCGGACGGGTTCAGCGAGGAGATCAGGAGCAGGGGCAAGATTGTCTCATGGGCGCCACAAAGAGAGGTCTTGGTGCACGCAGCCATTGGTGCTTTCTGGACGTACTGTGGATGGAACTCCACGTTGGAGAGCGTCTGCGAAGGCGTGCCCATGCTTGTGCAGATGTGCTTCGCGGACCAGATGGTGAATGCGAGATATGTCACGCATGAGTGGGGTGTTGGGATGGAGGTTGGGGAAGAGATTGAGAGGGGGAGGGTCGCCAAGGCGGTGACCAAACTGATGGTTGGGGAAGATGCAGCTCAGTTGAGGGGGAGGGCTCACCGTCTGCAGAAACAGGCATCTGCTGCTACTAATTTGTCCATAGCCAGTCTAGTCCATTACATATCGTCCCTGTGAAATGCAAAAAATTGTCATGCCAAATTGTCAAATACTAATGTGTTGCAAACTTGCAATCTGTCAGGAATATGAATATAACATTTAGGAAGTGCAAAATATCGACTCTGCAATTGACATTACCATAACAATGTGTCGAACTATGCTCCGCTCCCAATGCAAAGAAGCTTGTTCGAGGTTCCATTGTAGGTCTCCTTTGAAACAAATGATTTTTTTTCTTATTTTTATGTGCTTTATTATGAAAATAAATGTCTATAAAATTCCTACACTGTGAAATTCCTACGATTTAGAGAAGCCCTTAATTAATCTTTGCTAAAATGTCATGTTATTGGCTATCCCCTAAATACAAGGTTGGATCTAATGTATTCTCTTTTCATCCCCAAACCAAACAAATGGTAAAACTGTACTCCATCCGTCCCAACATAGATGACGTTTTTATTTTTAGATATCATGTTTGACCATTTTTCTTATTTAGTTTCTTTATGCAAATAATAAAATAAATAAGTCATTATTAAAGTATCTCTAATGATAAAATAAGTCATAACAAAAATAAATAATGTTTATACAAAATTTTTAAATAAAACGAACAATCAAACCAGATGTCTAGAAGTGAAAAATGTCATGTATTTTGAGACAGAGGAGTACATGTAAGAGCATCTCCAAAAGTTCCATAAACCTCCTCCTAATCATAAGTTTTTAGAAAGATCCAAAAAAAATCCATCTCCAACAACTCCTAATACAATCTCCTAATATTTTAGGAGTTGAAAAAAACCCCTCATCCGCGTAACTTTACGCGCCGCAGCCTCGCGCGTATCCTTCGACTCCCGCTCGTCCTCGAGGCCATGGCGAAGTCGACGATGCGCAAGGCGGCCACGGCGGCAAGTGTGAAGGTGCTCTTGCGGACGACGGAGCAGAGCGCTCAGCTCTCGTCCTACTTCGACCTGTGCCACGGCCCGCGGGCTCAGTGTGGCCAACGCCCGCAAGCAGCAAGCTCCCGGTACCGGTAGCATTTGTTCGCTTGAAAGACGACAACATCCGGGACCTCGAACGGGTCCTCATGAGTGACACCCAGGACGATAACAGTGACGAGGGAAAATCAAGCGCTGGTGCTGTCTGCCAGGACGCCGCCGCCATGCTCGCCCACCATTGGGGCGCCCCCGCTCCCCGTCCGTGCCCTGAGATGGAGAGGAGAGAGAGGTGGAAGATGGAGCTGACATGTGAGCCACATGTCAGTGAGCCACGTTAGGTTTATGCTATTTTGACACCTGAATAGAGTTTAGGCACCTAAACGACTGTTTTGAGAGGGGACCGGGATGACAACGGCGAAGAGGAGACGTGCTCGTCGTCGGTGTCAGGGTCCAGCGGAGATGCCGACGACGTTGATGGCGACAAGCCGGCCGTGTCGGAGTCGGAGCACACGAGGGGCGCGCCCTGTAGTTTCCCGTAATAGAAAAGAAAAAAAGGCACAACATAAATCATGTGGGCCCTAAATTTGATTTCTTAGATGCCATTTATTAGAAACTCTTGGAGATGACCTTCTTTTTTCCTCCCCAAATCTTTTTAGAGTTACCAAACTACAAGTTTTTAGGAGAAAAAAGTAGAAAACTCTGGGAGATGCTCTAACACCCTGTTTTTTTATATCAAGAATGTCGATGGTTGTTGATATCAAATGTGTGCAAATCATGTGTATTTGCAATTGATCCAGAGGAGAGAGGACAAAAACAACAACACTTTTTCTCAAAACGAGTGCCTATTAACCAGCAAAAGTACCGGTCCTACTCTCTGTTGTTTTTTTTAAGGACAGTCAATCTTCCTCTGTTGCACATAGCGAGCAAGGACAAGTCGCCACTCGCCAGGACTGCAACTCCGGGTTTACACTAGAAGAATCCCTAAAAATCAGACCTAAGAGGAAAATAAGCCTAAAAACTAAATTTTCATTAATCAATAATTTAGCATCATTTGTCTAGTACTCCCTCCGCCCTAAATATCTATTGTTTTCGGTTCCCGAGTAACAACTTTGACTATATATATATATATATATTAATATTTATGGTACATAATTAATGTCATAAGATAAATATTTGAATCTAGTTTTTTTAATAATTTTATTTAAAAATATAAATGTTATATATATTTTGTACAAATTGAGTCAAACTTTTGGTACGGAAACTAACGAGGACAGTTAATTGAAGACAAAAGGAGTAGAATACGAGCAGTGTACAACACACTGTACAGCTCGCCTGCCTCCGCCATTGGCTGCACGCAACATCGTGAGACTGGTGGCCCCCATTATCACGCCGCCGGCATTGAAAACTGTGAGAGAATTGAACTGCACGAGTTTTCCATTAACAGTGATAGGTACATATACATGTTGCCGAAGCACTGCCGACCATTCATACACAACTGCATCCTATACAAGTGAATCAATCATGGACAAAAGGAGAGGCTATCCACTATTTGACTAAATCACCAAGAACTAGTCTTATCCTATCTATCTGCGGTGAGAACATCCTATACAAGTGGATCAGCCATGGACAAAAGGAGAGGCTATCAGCTATGGACAAAAGGAGAGGCTATCTACTGTTTGACTAAATCACCAAGAGCTAGTCTTATCCTATCTATCTGGCCGATGAGGACATCCTATACAAGTGGATCAGCCATGGACAAAAGGAGAGGCTATCTAGTGTTTGACTATGCCGACCATTCATACACAACTGCATCCTATACAAGTGGATCAGCCATGGACAAAAGGAGAGGCTATCTAGTGTTTGACTAAATCACCAAGAACTAGTCTTATCCTATCTATCTGCCGGTGAGGACATCCTATACAAGTGGATCAGCCATGGACAAAAGGAGAGGCTATCAGCCATGGACAAAAGGAGAGGCTATCTAGTGTTTGACTAAATCATCGAGAACTAGTCTTATCCTATCTATCTGGCCGGTGAGGACATCCTATACAAGTGGATCAACCATGGACAAAAGGAGAGGCTATCTAGTGTTTGACTATGCCGACCATTCATACACAACTGCATCCTATACAAGTGGATCAGCCATGGATAAAAGGAGAGGCTATCTAGTGTTTGACTAAATCACCAAGAACTAGTCGTATCCTATCTATCTGGCCGGTGAGGAGATGTGCGCTGACCCCCCCCCCCCCCCCCCCCTCTCAGTTGAAGCTTCGGAAGACCGTATGCACAAACTGTTTCTGAATTCTTCGAACAGCGGCATTGGTAATCCTTTAGTCATGATGTCTGCAATTTGCTGGCTAGTAGGAATATGCAGGACCTTGAATTTCCCAAGCGCCACTTTCTCCCGAACAAAGTGGATGTCAAGTTCCACATGCTTGGTGCGCCCGTGATGAACTGGATTTTCAGACAGGTAGACAGCTGAAATGTTATCACAATAGATCACCGTGGCCTTGTCGACGATGACATAAAGCTCTCGGAGCAAGTTCCTGAGCCAGCAGCATTCCGCAGCGGCATTGGCCACTGCCCGATATTTCGCCTCGGCGCTTGACCGGGAGACGGTGGTCTGGCGTTTTGAGGACCAAGAGACCAGCGACTCACCGAGGAACACGCAGTATCCTGACGTCGATCGCCGAGTGTCCAGGCAGCCTGCCCAGTCTGCGTCGGAATATGCCTTGAGCTCGATGGACAGGGTTGCCAAGATCAAGATGCCATGGTCGATGGAGCCGCGGAGGTAGCGAAGGATTCGCTTGACGAGATTCCAGTGAGCTTCATGTGGAGCTTGCATGTAGAGGCAAGCCTGATTCACAGCATAGGCAATGTCCGGTCTCGTCAGGGTGAGGTACTGGAGAGCGCCCGTGATGCTGCGGTAGAAGGTGCCATCAGTGGCTGGGCCGTCAGTGCTCGCGGACAGTTTGGACTTGGTGTCCACTGGAGTAGTCGCAGGCTTGCAGTTGGCCATGCCTATGAGCTCCAAGATATCTTCCGTCAGTGCCGGCCCTAGGGGGGGGGGCAGGAGGTGCGATGGCCGGGGGCCCAGGCGGGATTAATGCAGCAGTCAGCAGGCCAGCAGCCCATCAGCGCCGGCGCAGTCTTTCTTTTCAGGAATCAAAGGCCAGGAGCCGTCGGCCTCTTTTCAGTGTTTCTCAGTGCGCTGGTGTTTCTTTTCAGAGCCCGTCGGCCTCTTTGTCTTTCTTTTCAGCAATCAGGAGCCGAGCCGCCACCAACGCCGCAGCCCTGCACAGCGTGACAGCGAATCAGCGATCGCTACTTCGTACTTCCGGAGCCCCGCACAGACTTCCGCAAACGGCGAGACGCAGCGCCGATCAAGCGATCACTACGCGATCGCTACTTCGTACTTCCGCAGCCCCGCACAGCCCGAAGAAATATCTTTTTATAAGAAGCAATGGATATGATGGAGTTCTATTCTTCTTTAAGGTAATCGTATTAGTTATAGAAGTACAAATATATTGTTCTTTTAGTCTACGTTGTTTCTCGCTCTCGATAATTATCAGACATATTAAATTAAAAATATATTATTGGATTTGCTTTCCCTATACAAGTAAAATTAGCCTATATATTCTAAAATTTTATGGTATAGAGGGGCCATCGCGACGAGTTCGCCAGAGGGCCCCCAAATCATAGGACCGGCGCTGCTTCCGTGTACTGCTCTTGAGTGAGGAAGAAACCAGCATCAGTGCGGCGAACCTGGATGCCAAGGAAGAAGTTCAAGGCACCGAGATCTTGATGGCAAACGCTTGGCGCAGCTGCTCGACGACGTGCCGCAGCAAAGGTGTTGTGGACGCCGTGAGAATGATGTCATCAACATAGACGAGCAGGTATGCGGTGTGTGCGCCGTGCCTGTAGATGAACAGCGAGCTGTCAGAGCCCGTCGGAGTGAAGCCCATGCCATGGAGATGCGTGCCAAAACGCTGGAACAACGCCCGCGGTGCCTGCTTAAGGCCGTACAGGGACTTGATGAGCTGGCAGACGTGGTCGGGGTGGTCGGAGTCGACGAAGCCTGCTGGTTGATGACAAAAGACGCGTTCCGTTAGGTTGCCGTGGAGGAAGGCGTTCTTGACGTCGAGTTGATTCACCGACCAACGTCGAGTGGCGGCGAGGTGCAGCACTATGCGGATGGTGGTGGGCTTGACCACCGGCGAAAAGGTTTGGTGGAAGTCGACCCTGGGTCATTGGGAGAACCCGCGGACAACCCACCGGGCCTTGCGCCGTTCGAGAGAGCCATCTGGATGGAGCTTGTTCTCGAAGAGCCACTTGCCGATGATGACATTGGCATGTGGCGGTAGTGGAACGAACGTCCATGTCCCATTCGCCTTCAGGGCATCGAACTCGTCTTGCATCGCGGCGTGCCAGGCAGGGTCACGAAGAGCAGCACGGACAGACGGTGGCGGCGGCATTGGAGAAGCCGCAGCCACGTGTGCGTATTTGGGGTTGGGCATGTGGATGCCGTCCCGAGCACGCGTGACCATGGGATGGCGCGGCGGTGGCATGACCGCGCCGGGAACGTCCGTGGCCGGCACCTCTAGCGCCGGTGGACAGACCGCGGGTGGTGAGGAGGACTGGGCGCCCATGGCAGCATGTGGCGAAGAAGCTGCTGCGGTGGACGCCTCGGGCGATGCAGCAGCATCGATTGGGGCAGGTGCCGAAGGCGCCACTGGTGCGGCGGTAGCTGGGGCCTGGGCGCGACGTCGAGGCTGGTGGACTCTAGTGGGAACTGGGAGCACCTCAGCGACGTATGGAGAATCCGGCTGCCCAGAAGTTGCCGGAGGTGTGGGGACCTGCACAAATGGGAAGGCTGTCTCGTCGAAATAAACATGATGAGAGATTAGTACACGCTTAGTGACCGGATCATAACACTTATATCCTCGCTGATCGAGCAGATAGCCGAGGAAGATGCAGCGTGCCGAACGCGGCGCGAGCTTGTAGGAGCTGTAGCAGCGGTGTTGGGATAGCATAAGCACCCAAAAACTTGGAGATGATCATAGTCCGGTGGTGTGCCGAAGAGAAGTTCATGGGGAATGGAGTTGGCTCGCGGGCGACATGGCCTGCGATTGAGCAGGTAGGTGGATGCCGCGAGAGCATCCGGCCAGAAGGAGCTTGGCACGGAGGCTTGAAAGAGGAGGGAACGGAGGCTGTCATTGAGAGTGCGTAGAACCCTCTCGGCACGACCATTTTGCTGTGATGTATAGGGACATGTGAGACAAAGAGCAATGCCATTCTTGGCGAAGAACGCGCGTGACGCCGAGTTGTCAAATTCTTTGCGATTGTCAGTTTGGAAGCACAAAATTGGTAGTTTAAACTGCGTGCGAACAAAGGCGTGGAACGAGATGAGGGTGGGTAGAACGTAGGATTTGTGGCGCAAAGGAAGGTCCAAGTATAATGTGAATAATCATCCAAAATGACAAGATAAAATTTGAACCCAGAATTGCTCATTATTGGCGATATCCATACATCACAATGAAGAAGTTGAAATGGAAGCTGTGAAACATTATGCGAATCTTGAAATGGTAACCTGACATGTTTGCCAAGGCGACAGGCATGACAGGTGTGATTGCTAGACTTAGAACAAGAAAACCCCATGGTGCGCGACAAGCGCTGAAGGGTGGCATGACCAGGGTATCCAAGCCGTGCATGCCAGAGGGGAGAGTCCGTCGTGGTGAGAAGGGCCACCGGTTGACGGCGCGTTGCATCATGTTGTGGACGCAGGGGGTAGAGATCTCCGGACGAATCACCTCAGAGCAGAGCCATCTTGGTTCGAAGGTCCTTGATAGAAAAAACCCATGGATCAAATTCGACAGAAACTGAATTATCACGAGTAAGTGCACGAACGGAAATAAGGTTTTTAACAATCTGAGGGGCAATCAGGATGTTACAAAGTTGGAGTGGGGCGGAGGAGGCTGTTGCGGAGCAGCTGGCTTGGGCGCAGAGGAACGGGGTGCCGCCGCAAGGAGCGCCGTCTGCTGCTCCATCTGATGAGAGTACCGGATGCGCGTTTCCTCCTGGAGCAGGTAGGAGCGCGTGTAGAGGAAAGTCGGCGGCGGCTTCATGGTGGTGAGGAGGGCAATCGCCTGGCTGAACTTATTGTTCAGACCACGCAATGTGTTGATGATGAGAGCGTTGTCGGAGATGGCAGCGCCACAATCATAGAGGGTATCGGCGACGCGTTTGAGGCGGCCGCAGTACTCGATGATGGGCATGTCCCCCTGGAACAGGCTGTGGAACTCCTACTGGGCGTAGACAGCCCGCTGGAGCCTGTTGTCGAGGAACTGCTCGGAGATTGCCGTCCATGCGGCGTAGGCGGAGGCGCGTGGCTTGAAGATGTCATTCCAAATGTCCTTGGACACAGTGGAGTAAAGCCAAGAGACAATGCAAGAATTGATCTAGAGCCACTCCGGATCGTCGAACATGGCGGCGGCATCAACGGAGCCATCGACATGGGAGACGAGGCCGAACTTTTGGAAGGTGAGCTCAAAGAAGGAGCGCCACTGCCGGAAATTGCCATCGTCCACAGAGAGGGTAATTGGGACGTGGCTGCGGATGTTGAGGAGCACAAGGGTGGAGGCTGGGGGTGGAGCAGGTTCAGTCGGTGCAGCGAATGGATTGGTGGCGGCGGAGGAGGCGGAAGAAGAAGCGCCACTCGGACTCGCCATGATAGAGAGCGGAAGCAAGGGGTCTGGATCGAGATTAGGCTGATACCATGTGAGAGAATTGAACTGCACGAGTTTTCCATTAACAGTGATGAGGTACATATACATGTTGCCGATACACAACTGCATCCTATATATACAAGTGGATCAGCCATGGACAAAAGGAAAGGCTATCTAGTGTTTGACTAAATCACCAAGAACTAGTCCTATCCTATCTATCTGGCCGGTGAGGAGATGTGCGCTGACAAAAACGATGATAGAGTTGAAAAAACTCACGAAGAGCACAACTCTAGCCAGAAGACGACTAGTAGGCGACGGAGAATGATCCGGTCACCTTGCTCTCGTCCAGCCACTAAATCCCCCCATGCCTGCTCATCTGGTATGTCACTGACTCGACTCATTTTAGGGCTCGTTCGTTTGGCATGGAACAAAGTCAGGAACCATTCTTGCTGGACTATGATGTTCCAGGCCACGGTTCCTCAGGAACCGAACAGGCCCTTCATAGTTTGTTGACAAACTGTGCGTCATCATTTCGGTACGTAGTCTCGAACTCTAGCGGCTACCATAGGAGCACGAGGAATCCAAGAACCATCAAAATGGGGCACACCGCCAGCGGCGACCGCCGCCGCCGCCGCCGCGTGCTGTTCTTCTCGCTCCCATACCAGTGCCACATCAACCCCATGTTCCAGCTCGCCGGCCTGCTACACGCGCGTGGGTTCGCCATCACCGTCTTCCACACCCACTTCAACGCACCGGATGCGTCCCAGGCTCCCAGCACCCCGCCTACGACTTCGTCCCAGTCCAGGACGACGGGATGCCGGCGAACAGCCCGCCCGGACACGGTGTAGGTAACCGTGGAGCACATGTTCGCCTTGAACCGCGCGTGCGAGGCGCCGTTCAGGGAGCGCCTGGCCGCGCTGCTCGAGCAGCAGCGGCACGCGCAGGAGGAGGACGTCGCGTGCCTGGTCGCCGACGCGCACCTGCTGACGCTCATGGACGTGGCACGTGGGCTCGGCGTGCCGACGCTCGTACTTGGCACCTGCGGCGCCGCGTGCTTCCGCTGGTTCATGGCGTTCCCCATGCTCTGCGACAAGGGCTACCTGTCCGCTCAAGGTACACACCTGCGCATTCATGGATGCCAACGTGTCCAATCTCCAGTGGCAGAGTCGCAGCTGGACAAGCCGGTGATGGAGCTGCCGCCGTACGCGTCCGGGACCTGCCGTCCGCCAGCGGAGCCACCCTCGGCCTAATGCGGGAGCTGATTTCGCGAGCGGTGACGGCCGTGAAGACCTCGTCGGGTCTCATCATCAACACGTTCGACGCGCTGGAGGCCGACGAGCTCGCGTCGCTCCGGCACGACCTCGCCGTCCCGGTGTTCGGCATCGGCCCGCTCCACGTGCACTCGCCGGCAGCCTCGAGCAGCCTGCTGCAGCAGGACCGAGGGTGCCTGGACTGGCTGGACGAGCAGGGCCCTGCGTCCGTTCTTTACGTCAGCTTCGGCAGCCTCGCCATCATGTCCGCCGCGGACCTCGTGGAGACGGCCTGGGGCATCGCCAACAGCGGCCGCCCCTTCCTCTGGGTGCTCCGGCCAGGCCTCGTCCGCGGCGCGCCGCCAGCGCAGCAGCCGCCGCTGCCGGACGGCTTCGACGCGGAGACGCGCGGGCGGGGCATGGTGGTGAGCTGGGCGCCGCAGGAGGAGGTCCTGGCGCACCCTGCCGTGGGCGCGTTCTGGACGCACTGTGGCTGGAACTCCACGCTGTAGGGCGTGTGCGCCGGCGTGCCGATGCTGTGCCGCCCTTGCTTCGGCGATCAGATGGGGAACGCGCGGTACGTGGATCACGTGTGGCGGACCGGAGTCTCGCTCGACGGCGAGCTCGAGAGGGGCAAGGTGGAGGCGGCAATCTCGACGATGATGGGGTCAGGCGAGAGCGAGGCCGGCACCGAGCTGCGGGGGAGGGCACGGGAGCTCAGTAGAAGAGCGGCGGAGAGCGTGGCCAAGGCCGGATCGTCCGACCTCAACGTCGACAAGCTGGTGAACCACATCCTGTCCCTCTAGCCATTTGGTACAGGTGCAAAACCATGCCTGCTGTTTCTTTGGCTATGTTTATTTTCTTTGCAAAATAAATAAATGGAGCTCGCCTGCTTCTCGGAGATCCAAACGCAGAAGCACGAGGCAGAGCAATGGGTACAGGGCTAGAGTAGGCGTGGTGGTGCCATTGATCCAGAGCTTTTGCGCTGCGGCGGTGATGGGTGCCCTTGTAAACACTTGAACACTTCTTTTAGCTTAATACAATGATGCACAAGTCTTTTGCATATTCGAGTTAAAAATAAATAGACAGAACTTCCGATCAAATTATTGGGAAAGAGAGATTTGATAGTGTAGCCAGCGACCAACTGACCATGTCGCTATGTTTGGCTCACTCTGTCCTACCTATGCAAGGGATGCGGTTGGGTTAACTCGTTAATCCGCAGATTTAGGAATCTTATACTCTCTCATTGTCCTCCCACCTAACTACACCTTACTAAGTTATCCTTGAGCAATCTTGAACTTGTTTCATCAATCCTTCCAATCAATATTCGATTACCCCTCTACACTATTTCGTACTAATCAATCATTTCAAAATAACACAAGCATATAGTAGTTCTCTGCTACCAATGCAGACTAAAGAATTCAGCTGATAACATTTGTGTCCTTGTCGCTTGTCGGTTCGGGTCAGGTGCAGTGCATGCATCACCGAAAAATACACTGTTCGCATTCAAAGGCAAATACTGACGGGTGAGCCCACGACTATGAAAAATTCGAGATCACCCAGGCTTCTCAGTTACCACCACTCTGCCGGCGGCAATGGCCGGACAAGACGAGCATCGCGACGGCAGCTCCCACCGCCGCCAAGTCGTCCTCTTCTCGCTGCCATTCCAGGGCCACCTCAACCCCATGCTCAAGCTGGCGGCGGTCCTCCACGCGCGGGGCCTCGGAGTCACGGTCCTCCACACGGACTTCAACGCTCCAGACCCCGCGCGCCACCCACAGCTCACCTTCGTCCCCATCCACGAGACGCTCAGAGACGAGGCCACCTCCCCGGACTCCGACATCCTCACGAAGCTGCTGGCCCTGAACGCCGCCTGCGAGGCGCCCTTCCGGCAGGCCCTCGCGTCGCTGCTGCGGCGTGGCCAGAACGTCGCGTGCGCGGTGGTCGACGGGCAGTGCTACGCCGCGCTGGGCGCCGCCGGCCGGTTCGGCGTCCCTGTGCTCGCGCTCCGGACGGATAGCGCCGCCGCGTTGCGCAACATGCTGGCGTACCCGCGGCTGCGCGACGCCGGCTATCTTCCCACCAAAGGCAAGCAAGTTGAAATTATTTTCCCCACTGGATTTCGAACTCAGGCGTTGATGAGCTAGTTCCACATTGTCCTGCAGAGGAGAAGCTGGATGAGCTGGTGCCGGACCTCGAGCCGCTCCGAGTGCGAGACCTGCTCCGTGTTGACGGCTGCGACACGGACGAGATGTGCAGCTTTATCACCTGCGTCGCCGATGCCGTAGGAGCCTCGGTGTCTGGCATTGTCATCAACACGCTCGAGGCGATGGAGGCGTCGGAGCTAGCCAAGATCCGGCGGGAGCTGTCCCTTCCTGCCTTCGCGATTGGGCCCCTGCACTTGCTGTCGTCCCAGGATTCGGAGGAGCAGAGCTTGTACACTCCCGACGTCAGCTGCCGGGCTTGGCTGGACGCGCACCCGGCGCTCTCCGTGCTGTACGTGAGCCTCGGCAGCTTGGCCTGCGTCGACCGCGGCGTGTTCGAGGAGATGGCGTGGGGGCTGGCCGGCAGCGGTGTGCCGTTCCTGTGGGTTGTCCGCCCGGGCTTAGTCAGCGGTGAAGAGGTTCCATCATTGCCGGATGGGTTTAGCGAGGAGATCAGGAACAGAGGGAAGATTGTCACTTGGGCGCCACAAAGAGAGGTCTTGGCGCACGCAGCCATTGCTGCGTTCTGGACGCATTGTGGATGGAACTCGATACTGGAGAGCATCTGCGAAGGCGTGCCCATGCTTGTGCAGCCGTGCTTCGCGGACCAGATCGTGAACGCCAGGTATGTCACGCATGAGTGGGGTGTTGGGCTGGAGGTCGGGAAAGTGTTGGAGAGGGAGAGCGTCGCCAAGGTGGTGAACCAAGTGATGGTTGGGGAAGATGGACCTCTGATGAGGGAGAGGGCACACCGTCTGCAGATGCAGGCATCTGCAGCTACTAGTTCCGCCATGGACGGCCTAGTCCAGTACGTATTGTCCCTGTGAACACCGAACATGTCAGAAATTTGATCGAGTCGGGCATGAACTGCAAGGTAATCTGGATCTGTTTGCAAATTCGTCGAATAATGTATTTTTTTTCTCTCGAGCAGGCCGTAGCCTGTTTTTCATCGAATAATGTAACGTGTTGTGGTCTCCTGTAACTGTGAGCAAACTGAAACTGAAGGAGGTAATGTCCACCCGTGCCTGCTCGACTCTGGAATTGAACATGCTCAGGTCAGGTGCCCGAGCAACGGGTTGCTGGGTCGGAAGTGTTGGAATAAATGGGCGTGGCCCAATAGAAATTCAGAAATTCCCATGAAAAAAATCTCAAAGGCCTATTTATGTGCGCAAAGTCTATTTAGCGACCTGTCGCGCTCCGTGGCTATCGCGCGACCTCCCTCTACGACGGGCCGGCCCAGTAGTTCCTGTCCCCTACCCAATACTGCGGCCTATTCTACCCAGCTGCTTCTTCCTTTCGTTCCTTTGGCACATTTTAGCTGGAAGGAAGGACGGCGAGGGAGGTGGAGTACGACCGATGGCAATTCAGAAACGAGCCCAAGGTCGACCGGCATGCCGCATAGCCCAGTGAGGTCTGGCCCTCTCCTTTTCCTAGCGCCAGCGAGCTGATTTTTTTAATTTTAATTCAAAAAATACTATATTAAAAAAGTGTACATAAACTAAATTTTTAGAAACTATAGTCTTTTCAGTTAGGTCATAGACATGGTGCAATCGTTACAGACACGCCACATGCATTTACATGACTAACTAGACATGCTGACACGTACAAGAAACACTTTTCATGTAAACCATCGACACGTGGCAGAATAAAGTCATGTCATCGCGAATGGCGTATTGGAACAACTGAGTCATGCCAAGATGAATGTGCAGATCTTCAACAGTTAAGTCTTAGCCCGATTAATCAAAGCTAACTAAAATGGAATCATCAACGAATGGAATCAGCAATAATAAGATGGAGACGGGCCAGACGGCCAAACGGGGTGGAAGGACTCGCTCTACCATTTGAGCACGTGAACTGCAGCAACCTCCTCCTCCTGCTGTCGCTTCAGAATGCACATACAAATATCCTCGGCATGTTTGTTTGGTCGTAAACAATCGTAAATTTCCAGCTAAAATAATATTTTTCTCTCACACCAAATCAGTCAGCAGTAAATAATTCACGATCCTTAACGGCCTCCCGAACAAGCTGCCTCTCATCAGCTGTCATCGCTTATCAACTTACTACTATCATGTTATTATTAAAAAGATTTTAGGTCCTAGTAGTATTTCACATGCTAAGTTAAAACTCGGCTTGCACCATTGAAAGATCCTAAATGACTAGAGGGGGGTGAATAGCCTATAAAAAATTTCTACAACACTAAGACAACTTATTAGTTAATTAAATGGTGAAGCGAATTTTGCGCTAGCTCTACAAGTGTTGCAAGCCACCTATCCACAAATCTAATAAACTATGATATCTATGTACCAAGCAAAGGCTATGTCACTACTTCTACCACTAGCGAGCAACCTAGCGAGTGTAATTACAACTAATTAAGCTACACTACTCACTAGCTACAACTAGCTCTACACAAGTACACAACAAAGAAAATACAAGAGCTCGGGATGGATATACCGAGCTGGCAAGAGATCATTCACAATGAAAACCAATGAATTCCTCGGGACAAGATGACACAATGATTTTTCACCGAGGTTCACTTGCTTGCCGGCAAACTAGTCCCCGTTGTGGCGACTCACCCACTTGGAGGTTCACGCGCTAATAGGCATCACATGCCTAACCTGCTACCGGGTGCCGCACAACCAATACAAGATGGGGATATACAAGCCACGAGCAATTCACTAGAGTTGCCTTTTGTGATCTCCCACGAGAAAGGCACAAGAACCCCTCACAATCCACCGATCGGAGCCGGAGATAAACACCTTCCTCCGCTCAACGATCCTCGTTGCACCAAGCTATCTAGGTGGCAACAACCACCAAAAGTAACAAGCGAATCCCGCAGCGAAACACAATCACCAAGTGGCTCTAGATGTAATCACTCAAAGCAATGTACTTGGATGCTCTTCGGTCTCACCAAATGATGAATCAATTAAGCAAGATGAGTTAGAGAGGAATGGCTAGGCCCACCAGGGTGTATTCTCAATAGAAATGGTCAAGAGTATGAGCCCAAACCACCTTTTATACCCCCCAAACGAAATAGAGCCGTTAGGCACAAGAGGGGGCTCTCTACGCATTGACCGGACGCGCCTGTCGGGACAACCGGACACGTCCGGTGTAGGGTCCGGTCCCCTGGATGCTGCCACGCGTCCCCCACGTTTAACTGCAGTCGCTCGATTCCAACGGTCAACTCCCTCGCACACGTGCATTAAGTTGAGACCGGACGCGTCCGACACATGACCGTACGCACCAGCTCAGCGTCTGTTCGCCTGCGCCCGCACACTCAACCAGCCATGACCAGACTCACCACTCGATGACCAAGCACACCCTCAGTTGGAGTTCGGTCGAGTCCAGTAAGCATCCAGAGACGAATTTCTTCGACCGGACGCGTCCGATCGTAGGTGACCGGACGTACTCAGAGTCTGACCCTCACTCACTTAGCTCCTGCGCGCCATGTCACCACGATTGGCCCCGAGAATAGTGTTCCCCCAGAGTCCGGTCACTCCCTCGAGCCAGAGTCCGGTCATCCCGACGCCTCTGCCCGAGCCTAGGGTCAAGCACCGAACTCGTCCGGTCCTCCCTCGCTCGCGTCCGATCACCCCAGTGACCAGCGTTTCAACTCCTTTCACTTTACCGTTGCTTCTATATTGCCAACCACAAAGTGTCCCACCATAGTGCATGTGTGTTAGCATTTTCACAAAGTATTTTCAAGGGAGTTAGCACTCACTAGAATCTAAATGCATATGCAATGAGTTAGAACATCTAGTGGCACTTTGATAACCACATTTCACGACGAGTTTCACCCCTCTTAAAAGTACGACTATCTATCCTAAACCCACTCACATCCACTTGGTATCTTGAGTGGAAAAACAAAATGCTCCTATGAAATATACCTTTGCCTTGAGCCATTTTGTTTTTCTCTTTCTTCTTTTCTAAGCTTGAGCACTTGATCATCACCATGGCCATCACCAACATCATGATCATCATCCATTTGCTCCAATGCTTGGTGTGTACCAATCTATCTCATATTCACTTAGAGCCAAAGTACTTAGGGTTTCATCAATTAGCCAAAACCAAACTAGAGCTTTCAACCGAGTTACTGGACTTGTTGATTTTATTATACCACATGATTATATGTTTGTAGTATTGCTTTATATATCATTGAGTGTTTCAAATTAAATTACCAATTTTTTATATGGTATAATGTTTTATTCAAAATATATAAATTTATTTAAAATAACAACTTAAAAATTTATTATAGTGGAGTATTAATATAAATTGAAGTGAATTGTCAGTGTTATTGCTATGTGATTTGTTAAATGAATATTTTTCCATGCTTAGTAAGCTATTAATATATATATATATATATATAGGGAGAGTATATTCAGTAGCCAGCTACAAAATAAGTTATTCTGTAGCCACCTCCATTTACGATAATTTTATATACTAATTTACGATAATGTCAACACATATTTACGATAGTTGGGTTACTATAACACATGGGGATATTTACCATAACGTTATAATAAACCACTTAGTAAAAAGTTACTATAATCTCGTATACTAACATAATAATTATCGTAACTCAAAGTGGCTACAGAATAAGTTATTTTGTAGCCAGCTACAGGGTAGTAGTTCTATATATATATATATATTTATTTATCCTAGTGTATACATGTTTATTTTGTATACATGGTGAAACATAACAATATGGCTTTTTAATTTCATGGTTGTAGAAGTCTTAATTTATAAATGTTTTTTCATACTTCATAACATTACATACCATACTTTAGGAATATTATTTTATTTTCTATAATAACATATATTAGTATTTACATGTAGATTTAAAAGATATTTTTATTTATTTACTATAACGGTTGAGGTACATACAAATGTTTATCTTTCACAGTGACACATACATGGGTAAGTTGAATGCAAACTTAGGAGGTAATTTTTCATTATCTTTTATAATGACAAAGATGGGTAGCTTATAAAAGCATTAGGGTATTTGAAATCATCTTTCATAATAGTACAGACGGTAATTTAGATGCAATGTTATGGGGTTATTTAGAATTATGTTTTATAATGACAAAAGTATGTATGTCATTTTCGTTAAGTGGTTGTTAACTTCCTAGATAACACCATTAATAGGTATCAAGTGACACAAAGGAGATTATCTACAAATAACCAAACGACACGTGTATGAATCTTGTATTGGATATTTTAGCTTCGAATCGAAGCAATGAAAAATGGAAAAGTTTTCAAATATATAGTATTAGATCTTTTTGAACACTACAGCTTGATATAGAGTGTGTCTCCATTTGCCATCATTTGGAAAATTTTAAAAATAGATTTTTAATTTGAAAACTTAATATATTATATATCAGGGCTCCTAAATGATCTCAAATGAAAAGTCGTCAACTACAAATTTTAGATCTCTTCGAGCACTACAATTTTAATATAGAGTGTGTCTCCATCCGAAATCATATTGAAAATTGGAAATCTGAATTCAAAATTTGAGAACATAATATATTTATCTTTGCTCCTAAACGATCTCGGCTGAAAAAGTTATTGACTATAAAGTTTTAGATCTCAGAGATCTCTACAGCTTTCATATAAAATTTATCGTCATCCGACTACATTTGAAAACATTATGAATTTATTTGTTATACAGCTATATATCTTGCTAATATTGTTGTTACCTTCTATATCAGTTTTTAAAATTTTCTTCTGTTTAGTGCCCCATTTTGTTAGGTAGTTAACAGCTACTCCCTCCGTCCCAAAATATCTGTCATTTTCGTTTTTCGAGAAATAACTTTGACAAAATATATATTAAAAATATTATTATTTATGGTACATAATTGGTATCATTGGAAATATGTTTGAATCTAGTTTTTTAATAAATTTATTTGAAGATACAAATGTTGCACGTATTTTCTACAAATCAAGTCAAACTTGCGGCACAGAAACTAAAAGCGACAGATAATTTAGGACAAAGGAAGTATTTGACAGAAGTGGCACCATGGAAAGAAAAATTTAAAAGCCGACATAACAGTCACAGCAAATTTTCAATGGCACATACAAGTCAACCATCTTTTCAGTGACACATAAGGAATTGTCTCAACGAACAAAGCTCAGGTACGCATCCATAGCAAGCCGAATGGATAGAACAGTAACAAGTGAACAATGTGAAACAAAAGCACACGTACACGAAACAAAAATACGAACTGGAGACGGCTGCTAGCACTTGAGTGTCTTGAAGCATGGGAGGCGCTGCAGCTCGGCCAGCTTCACCGACGGTGGAGCCTGCTCTTCCTTGGAGCATTTGCGCTCATGGTGGCGATGCAGGCTACAGGGCAGCGCCACCTCCCGCTTCAGCTGGCAGAGGCACTTGGGGCTCTCGACCACGCTACAGCACTGCCCGCGGATCTCGGAACGGGCCAGGCAGTTGGTGAAGTATGTGATCTGCGTCTGGCAGCTTTCTGGGGCGGGTGCGCCGCCGGAGTAATCCGCGGTAGCCGGTGCGGCGGCAACAGCGCAGACGACGACGGCGACGGCAAGGAAAGCTGCGAGCTTGGCTGGGTCCATGGGAAAATGAAGGTTTAGCTAGCCGGGAAAGTCTGGGACTCTCTTAGCATGGGCTGATCGGCGAGTGCTGAGCATGCCCTCTTCTCTTCTGCCTCCCTCTTCTCTTCTGCCTCCTTTCATAGACGGTGCTGTGTGGACGGTAGCGCCAGCAGGGAACGTGCACAACCATGTGCTAGCTGTGGATGCTGTCTATTATTACACACTAATTTAGTTGTTTCTGCAGCGAAGTAGACAAAAGCTAGCTAGAATCTTGCATGGTGATCAGAGCATATGTATCTTGCTGTCTATTGTATGAAATTGTATGAAGCTGCGCTGTTGGAATAATGAAATTTGTAGGGTTTCTGCCTTAAAACTCGAATTTTTAGTTGTAGTCAAATTAAAAGAAATTTCAGCAAGTGGAATCGAAAAATCAAAAGGAAAAAAAATGGAAGGACATCCGTGGGCTAGCTGGCCACACTCGAGCCCAAGAAACCGAGCAGCCAGCCAATCACAAGGGCTCGCCTTCTCCCCTTGCATGACGGGTTGGACAGGAACGGGCGGCGCACGGCGCTGCTCTAGTATATACTACTCCGTAGAAAAGATCGCGGCATGGCCAGTGGACGTGTCCGTTGTATTGATGGTCGCCTTGTTTTGTGTACAAATAAAATCATGTGAAAACAACAATTTTCTTACTTGAATAATGATTTAATATAAATATGGGACTATCTTATACTCTGGGCTTAGTGAATGCAGGGGCATGAAAAAACTATCCATATTAATAACTTAAGTAAAGGAAGGTAGAATAGGGTGTTTTTATGATATGGGGGAGAATATATGCCAGTTTAAATGGAACTTATTAGTAAATCATGATTATTTGGTTCAACATTTTTCAGTCTGGGGCATATAACATATATAGAGAGAGGTTCTGATACTGGAACATGAGATGTTCCAGTGCAATTAACCTCATTAGAAGGTTAGGACACCTGTCGACTAATCAATTTCAAATAATATTTATAGTCATGTCATATCTGAAACATTTTTTTTAATATTGCTTCTCTATTATGCCGTTAAGATGTATAATTACTACTGAAAAGTTCAAGGTACTAAGGACACATTTTGGAGAATTGAGTGTTACCACAACAGAATACATAATATATTGGACACACATTATATCAAATACTTGGTGTGCACAGCATAATAGAGAAGAAATAGCTGTTATAAGTCAAATCTTAAACTTCTGATTCTAAACAGGAAAAGAGCTGAGCAACCTAATCAAGTATGAGGTGGATCGGTTTCTTTCTAAAATTGTGCATCTACATCCAGTGGAACATATTCTGTTCTAGCTCCAGCACCATCCTAGCACTCCATGGCTGTCGTGGCACTGTGACCGGATCACCGTTCTTGTTGTCTAACAACTCCAGCCTTCACTGTTTACGCAGTCGAGCACAGACTCTGGTGCACCTGTGACACCGACTGCACCATGGACTGTGCACGCTTGCCATTGAAGATGGTGTTGAGGAACCCTGCCATAGTAACAGCTCCCGGCGCCTTGATGCCGCCACGGCCGGTGAAGTCGGCGACGTGGTGGCCGCGCTTGCCGCGTCGGTGTTCGGGCAGGAGCTGTTCCTGCTTCAGTTGCACTCCGCGGGCCATGCCGGCCTTGAGGGCCACTACCACTGGCTGCTGCAGCTGGTGGTGGCGGCATCCCTCATCACGATCGCGGCCAGCGCCGTCCTGCCAAGGAGATTCGCCAGGGCGGTGGTGCGGTCATCGTCGGTGCTGCTCCAGGGCATGTGGCTCATGGTTATGGGCACCATGGCTCGGTCGGCAGTCTGCCTGTGCGGCATGGTGTGCGCGCGTGTGCGGTAGTGGCGCAGGAGCGCCTGCGGCACTGCCCGAGACAGCTCGGCCAGTCATTCGACGGCAACCTTGATCCATGGCAGCTGTAACAAACGAACAAAAAAATAGTTGTGTTTTGTTCACGGAAGCAAGTGGTCAAATTAAAAATCACTAATATGATATCAAGAAAGTATCTAGTGACATGAAAAAACTTCACACAAGGAAAGCATGTTCATGTGTAAGAAACACAAATATGGTATCAAGTATGTATATGATTAGAGGAGCTTCCTATAACTGTTAGGCCCTGATTATAAAACTCAATCTGCACTCGAATATAGGATAGTAAAAGATTCTAAGTTCAGAATGTTGCAGTCCAGAAAGTAGACAGTCCAGAAAGTAGAGAGATAGATAGTGTCTACCTTACCTGCTTATCTTGACTGTCATTTAAAACACCAAAATTATGTAAAGTGCACGACTTTTCAGTCCCGAACTAATTGGTCATCCAATAGATTACAGATCAGAACTTAGTAAATTTAAATCATTGGTCATCACACTCACATTAAGTCATCACAGCAAGATCTTAGTAAATTTAAATCACAAGTCAGAAGCAATAGATTACAAATCAGAATATTTCTCATTAGACAGTAGAAGCATAGCATGCAAGAAACTCACGGTTAGAACTTAGAATGGAGTACTGGGTAAGCTACAAGGAAAGAATTTATCATGCCCGCACACCTATCTCACAATGTAGCACTACGAGGTATGCAATATTGCAATGTCTAACTTGCACAATAAAAAAAATAAACATTAAGTTCTCAGCAATCTACAATACAGAATCCTGCTTGACAGAGTCAGAGATATGACATACAGCACCAGCAGACCAAATTGCAGGAAGCAGCCATCAAGCAGTACAGCAGTGGGCACTTGTTTATCATTGCATCCTATTGTATATCGCAAGCAGAATCAATTGTAGAAAGGAGTAGCAGGTGTAATCATGAAACCACAATATACCAAAATTGCACCTATTTAACTAAGTATTTATACGAATCAGTACATAGCACCTTAAAACTTTAGGAAAAAATAAATAGTAGAGAACCATATGAGTTGGGATAGGAACACACAGATCACGGATACTCTATATACTATTAGACATATATTTTTTCTACAACAAATTCAACCAATTAGCATACTAGATTTATTCAACCATGAGTTGGGATAGTATTTATTAAACCTTAATGCCTACTTCTAATGCAGTTCAGAGGCAAGGATGATTCTTGTTTAGCTCAGTTCAAGCAAATGTAATGGCTGGACAAATTTGAGTTTCAGAATCAATTGGGACAAGGTTACTGGCATGAAAATTACAGACGTGCAACGGTATTAAAAAGATCACTTCTGAATTTTCAGTTCTAGCTTTCTAGATTCTAACTAAAACAGTCCATGAAACAAACATCTGAATGTGCATATGCAGCAAGATAGGTCACATCCTCACTCACTAACCTATAGTATCCAGGCAAACATCACTATTGTATCCAGGCACACATACACGTCTAACTCAGGAATAACAGTTCATCTCTTGCCCTTAGATGCCAATCGATAGATCATCTCTCTGCACACAGAAGCATCTCACGATGGCTCAAATCTAACACAAAAATTAATGGCAAGAGAAGAAGGGAGAGCTCACCTCACCTAGGAGCGGGCGAAGGGGTGAGGTCAGAGGAGGACGGCCTCCTGTCGGCTGTAGCTCGACGTCGCCTCAGGCCCCTTCGGTCTGGGAACCATCCCACTGAGGGACACCCGAGTGCGGGTGCAGCTGACCAAGGGACAAGCCGCCGATGCCGCGTTAGCTACAGCCCGGAAGGTGGATGGAGCCCCACGCCTGCACCGGGGTGGTCGCAGCCGACGTGCCTGTGCCCGCCGCCCGCTACGGGGTGGCCCGAGCCGCCACGCTCGCACAGCCGGCTGTGCTGGGATCGCAGGGGTAGCTGGGGCCCCCGCCCGCGCCGGGATGGCTGGGAACGCCATGCCCGCGGCACCCGCACCCCGCCCGTGCTGGGGCCGCTGCCCCCCTCGCCCACTCCGGGAGGAGGATGGAGGTGCGGGGGCGGCGGAGGGCAGCAGGACGAGGTCAGGAGGAGAGACCGCGCCGGGGAGAGGCCGAGTCGCTCGCCAGTGGGTTCACGAGGATTCGTGACCGTCTGGGTCGACGGTTTAACGGGTGATAGACCCGCTACACCCCCGATCGGACGGTCCGTATCGCGTCTTGGCCAGATCCAACGGCTAGCGGGTTCACGGGCGACGTGGTCCTATTCGTTAGCCCGCTTTTGGTGCAGAATCATATCTAGAGATACTCCGCGGTACAATGCTAATCACCATATTTAGCCTTCCTAATTAAACCAAGACATTAGCAACACACGTCAACAAAATTGGAGACAATCATCAACTTGCTTCTTATATCGGGTGATTTCTGTTGGTTGGATGAATAGGACGAGACATATTTCTTTTGATTAGATGAATGAGAGTAAATGGGTTGAGAATACTTAACTTATTGTATTTATATTATATAAGAATAACAACTGATTGTACACTAATAAAATGCACTAACACTAATTTTGTCATGGTAGTCGCCAATTACAAATAAAATATGTTAATTAGCACCACTATTATCCTAATAAGCTTACAGAACATGAACTACTCAACAGATTAACACTTACCAAATTTAATCTTGTCATCATAATTACTAAGTAATAATATAACATCCTAATAATCCTTAATCGTTTACTAATGATAGAGATTAGAAAACATTGATGAGCTTGCCAGCTTTTTTTTGTGGCAGGATATCTAGCATCTAGGACAATATTCTCATCGTGCGTATGCGTTCAACTGCCGAAGTAACATCATCATCGCCAATGAAAGCATACCGATGTCCAACATCTCCAAGCTGCTTGTGCGCCATGAGCAGCCAAGCAAAGGTGATGAGCTCCCCTCCTGTGCTCAGCCCCGTCGCATGCACCGCTGCTCACGACTTGCCGGCGGAGTAACGAGCAGCCTCGTCCAAACGCTCATCAACTCCTCCAGGGTTTCTCTGCATGCCGGAGGTTCGGATGATAAACCCAAGCGTTGCAGAAGACCTATGGCTCTTGACGTGTGGTTGAAATGGTACATTCTGCGCCAATCTTCTTCAGTGATCTTGTCAAGAAATAATTTCATGGTAGGTCCAGTGGTGCCACTAACAGGCAGCATTTCAGGTCGTGTTACCAAAAGGTAGAGCATGTAGTGTTGGACAGATTGCGGCATGCAGTTACCAAGTCACTGATGACATCATCTCTGAAACAGGGCCCCATGTAAAACACAACTGCAGACGCCATCTTTGCCGAGTGCTGGGGGCACTCGGCAAAGCCAGGCAAGCACTCGGCAAAGGCTTTGCCGAGTGCCGCACTCGGCAAAGGCCTCTCGGCAAAGACTTTGTCGGCAAAAATTTCTTTGCCGAGTGCCAAAATCGACACTCGGCAAAGTCTTTGCCGAGTGCCAAGCCCGCACTCGGCAAAAAAATAACTGCCGTCAACATTTAACGCCGGCTTTGTCGAGTGCCTAGGGACTGGCACTCGGCAAAATTTGAATGTTTGCCGAGAGCCAGGGCTGAGCACTCGGCAAAGAAACAATTTTTTTTTAAAAAAAATCTTTTTAAAAATAGTCTTTGCCGAGTGGTACCATCTAGCACTCGGCAAAATTGACCTCTTTGCCGAGTGCCAGGCTGTGGCACTTGGCAAAATGTACCTCTTTGCCGAGTGCCAGGCTGTGCCACTCGGCAAAACTGGGGAAGTGGCTGTTTTTTACGGCATTTTTTCCCAGCTTTGCCGAGTGCCACACCCTAGCACTCGGCAAAGACTTCTTTGCCGAGTGTTGGCACTCGGCAAAGCTAAAAAATTTGCAATTTTTTTTTGTTTGTTGCTTTCCTTCGAAAGCAAACACGCAAAACTCATATATAATACATGAGACAGCACACAGGCATTTAGCATCACACAAAACGCATACATAATCCATAATACATCACAAGCACATTCAACATCCATCACAAGCACATCCTCCTGCATAATCCATCACACGCACATCCAATATGCAAATCCATGACAACATCTAAGAAGTTTTCATCCAACACAAGTCCTAAATCAAGAAAAGTCAATGAAACATGAAGGGGCACCACCTACTGCCACTGATCCCAATGGGAGCCTGAAGGGGCACCTCCGTGCGGTGGTGGACTTGTCCAGCTGGGGTGTGTGTGCTGAGGCGAAGGAGTCGGGTTCGAACCCGACGACTGTTGCACAAAGGAGAATTGAATTCATTAGTATCTACACAAGCTAAAGGACTTGATCAACCATATATATATACTCACCGGAGTGCCTAGAGCCGGAGGAGTAGGAGGCACAACTGGAGCGAGCAGCGACTGGGGCACCACCACACCCGGGAGAGTGGTGCCGAGGCTCGACATGAATGAGAACACGTCCTGCATCCTCTACGCCTCGGCCGCCCTCTGGGCCCTCAGGACCTCCCACTCGGCCCTCTCGGCCTCCCTCTGGGCCCTCTCCCTCTCCCTCTCGACCCTCTCGGCCTTCCTCTCGGCCTCCATCCTCTCCACAGTGGCCTGCAATATTCAATCACCAACGTTTAAACAATGCAAATGCAAGGTACATGTGTAAAAGTAATGAACGGTGAATGAAATAGAACTAACCTGGAGTGCCGCCATCTGCTGCAGTGTGCTCGCCTACCGAGGTCGAATGGGGACGGAGGAGCTCGTGCTCTGTGCTCGGATCTGGGCGAGGTTGGGCACAGAGGTCGAGTCGACCATGTTGGAGGCCATCCAGTACCGGCCGTGCTGCTTCCCTCCTCCGAGCCTCATCACGAGGTCGGTATCAAGGGGCTGGGTGGCGGGGTCGAAGTCCTCCCCATGCTGCTCGCGGGCCGCCGAGGCGTAGTCGGTGAGCTTGCTGTGGACGCTCATGTTGCTGTACGCCTCGGGCCCGTCCTCCGGGTTGTAGACGGTGTCCGGGGCTGTCGCCTTGCCCTTGTGTGCCATGGCGTACGCCATGAACTCGTTGCATTCCTAGCCATCATGCGACTGGGACTGCGAGGAAAACACAAAGACGATTAGAAGTAATGAGAATTGAGCATTAGAACAAATAAATAAATAAGTGCATAGCGTGTACCCAGGCCTGGGCGTACGAACTGAGGGGCCGGTTGCCTTGGTAGTGCGCCGGCCCACCCATCTGCAGGCGGCACTCCCCTAACACTCGGCAAGTGGACACGTTCACTCCCCTCCTCAGATTCGCCGCATACCCATCAGGGAACATTAACGACTGAACCCACTGACATACTTCCCTCCTTTGGTCCTTCTTCAAAACGAAATCGACCGAAGTCCTTTTCCATTTCTTGCCAGGCGCGGGAGTCTTCATCACTTGCTTTGGTCTATCGCATAGTGCTGCCAGGTCCACTCTTGCCTTAACATTGTCCTTAGACTTTTCTGTGTCCATGAGTGTTCCCCAAAGCGCCTCGGCGATATTCTTCTCTGTGTGCATTAAATCAATGTTGTGTGGAAGAAGAAGATCGTTGAAATAGGGAAGCCTAGTCAAGCCCGATTTTATGAGTCCACATGTGGAACTGACCATATCCATCAAAACGACCTTTCTCTTTATCAACTTTGAGAGCCTCTATCTCAGCGCGGATCTCGGCAGTGGTCATCATCTAAGGTGCATGATCGGTGACTTCAACACCTTTCGTGAAGTTCTTGATGTCTCGTCTGAATGGATGGTCAAGGGGGAGGAACTGACGATGTTGGTCGAACGAAGAAAACTTGCCACCACTCTTCAGCCAAGTGAACCTCACACCTGCCTTGCATATTGGGCATGGGAACTTCCCGTGAACACACCACCCGCAGAATAGGCCATACGCCAGGAAGTCATGCAGGGAGTAGTGGTACCACACATGCATTGTGAAGTTTCTCTTTGTAGCTCGGTCGTATGTCAGTACCCCCTTTTCCCAAGCATCGATCAAATCATCGAACACAGGCTCCATGAACACACCCATATTGTTCCCCGGATGTCCAGGAATTATCAGCGACAAAAATACGTTCTTGGGTTGAAAGATGACACCGGGGGGGGGGGAGATTCAGGGGTATCACGAACACGGGCCAACAAGTGTATGGGGCCGCAGACAATCCATACGGGTTGAACCCATCTGTTGCCAACGCTACACGTACATTGCGAGCCTCCTCAGCTTTAACACGATGTATGGCATCGAAATGGGTCCAGGCGTCGCCATCCGATGGGTGTACCATCTTGTCCGGATTGTACCTTTTGCCATTTTTGTGCCATGTCATCTGTTTCGTGGACTCCTCTGTCATGTACAGCCGTTGGATCCTCGGTATGAAAGGAAGGTACCGTAGGACCTTCGTAGGGATACTCAGCTATTCCTTCTTGCCATCACTAGTGTCGACCTCCAGGTACCTAGAGGATTTGCACTTTGGACAGTGCGTTGCTCCCTCGTGATCTTTCCTAAAAAGGACGCATCCATTCGGACAAGCATGGATATGCTCATACGGCATCTTAAGTGCACGAAGAAGTTTCTGTGACTCGTACAAGTTCTTCGGCAGGATGTGATCCTCCGGAAGCAGGGATCCAAAAACTGCCAACATACCATCGAAGTTGTCCCGACTCATGCTAAACTGCGACTTCAACCCCATGATGCGTCCAATTGCATCCAGCTGCGATACCGTTGTCTTTTCGTGCAAGGGCTTCTGCGCTGAAGATAGCATATCATAGAACGTCTTTGCGCTTTCCTCTGGCTTCTCCTCCAATCCTTCACCGAACTGTTCCTGCTGAATGTCATCCATCTAGTCCGCTACCCCGCCATCTCCATCATAATCCTCGAGACGCTGTCTCACCACCTCCTCTCTAATACGATCGGCTTCACCATGGTGGATCCAGCGGGTATAGTTTGTCGTGAATCCATACTTGATAAGATCTTCCCCCACGAGCCTCTTAATTTTTCTTTTCTTGTTCCCACATCTTCTGCACGGACACGGCATCCGGGCTGACCCTTTAGCAGCCTCACCAAATGCATGCTCCAGGAAAGCATTGGTCTTGGTCATCCATTCTGGGGTCATACTTGCGTGGCCCGTGTACATCCACTCACGGTTATCCATCCTCTGGCACATGCATATGTAAGCGAGTAATAAAAACTGCAGGTAAATCCACAAGGCGTTCCTACTATACATCTAATAGGTGAAGGATAGGTCCTAATCCCACCCGAGGATGCGTAGATGAGGTTGGCTTCCATGGTCCGCTCCTATCCAAGATAGAATTTCGGCAGCACCTCCCCGCTGTTCTCCCGATACACGTCCTGGCAGGGAGATTGTGTATCAGGAGAACAACGAGGAGGTGGTGTCGAAACTCTGTCTCGGACAGGAGCGGGCCACGGAAACCAATCCATCTACGCATCCGCGGGCTGTCTAAAAAACGTGGACAATCCGAAATAGGTACAGAATTTGGTATGCAAAGATCTGCATACCAACGACCGTATCTCTTTCGGACGGGAGACGCCTAACTGGGGTTACACGAGATGCAAGTATGCAAGATGGGTTATACCTAGGGTGTCGGTGAGGTCAGGCTAGTGGGGCGGTGGCGAGTCGCTGCAGTGGCGAGGCGACGCGGTGCAGGCAGAACCGCAACGCCAACGCAGACGATCGGGGTCACCGAGTGCCTCCCAACGATCCTCGTCCTGCAAAGAAAAGGCAAATGGTTAGACTCCATTGAAAATTTCGGCAGTATCTCCCCTGCACGGAGAGGTTCCCAAAACCTGCAGAAAACATTGGCACGAAGGCCAACAACCACATGTATACCAAACATAGGCACGAAGGCCATCAACCACATACATACAACAATAACTACTACTAACACTAAAACTATGAACAACAACTACAACTACTACTGTCACTACGACTTACTAACTAATACTAACACTACTAATTAACTACTACTACTAACACTACTACTTACTAACTAATACTAACATTAAGGCATACCTTGCCAGCGAGAATGCGAAGACCGAGGCCCGGCGACGACAATGGGGACGACCACTACGGCGTGAGGGTCGACGAACCGAGGCGGCCCCTTTCTTCTCCTCTTCTCCCCTTCTCCTTCTCTCCTCCCTTCTCTTTCTTCTTCTTCCTCCTCCCCTTCTTCTCCTTCCTGCTTTCCTTCCTCCTCTTCCTCCTACCTCCTCCTCCTTCCTACAGCGGGCGCGCGGGCGCACGGGCGCGGGGCCGGAGGCGCGCGGGCGCGGCGGGCGCTGGGCCGAGGCGCGCGGGCCGGGGAATCGGCGGGGCGGGCGCGCGGGGAGCCGGCGGCTGCGGCACGGCGGCTGCGGCGGCGGCGGCGCAGCGGCTACGGCGCGGCGGCGGGGCGGCTACGGCGCACGTACGTGTCTAGTGTGTGCGTGGTGTGTGTTGTGTCCGGTTTTTTTTTATATTTCAAACCTCTTTGCCGAGTGCCAGATCCGGGGCACTCGGCAAAGAAACTATTTTGCCGAGTGCCCCCCGATCTGGCACTCGGCGAAATAAAAAATTAAAAAAAAAATCCTGTCCTGGCTTTGCCGAGTGCCTAGGGCTAGCACTCGGCAAAATATTCACTTTGCCGAGTGCCAAACCTTGGCACTCGGCAAAATAATTTTTTTTTTGTTTTTTGCCACCAACTTTTTTTCTTAGATTTGTATTTGTACCATGAACAACATGTTCAAATTTGACACAATTTCATTGCTGTTTGCTATATTTCTTCACTTTATTTCGTTTTCTTGCAATTTTCCGAAAAATGTAGGTTTGAACTGTAGGTGCATCGAAAAATAGTTTTGATCCATTCCAAAAATGTTATTCTTGTTTGTTAGTGTCACTTTATGCTAAATCAAGGAACGGTCTCTGAATTTCGATCAACGTGCTCACGGGGCAACGTCGCGAACTTGCGTATCACATGTGATGATGTCCTGGTTTGTGAACACCATACGTGATGACGCCCTCCAAACGTTTTCAAATTTTTACCACCGCATATGCATGTGATATCACGACATCTCGCCAAGTTTCATGATTTTTGGGATTCGTTTGAATTTTATAGAATTAAATAACCACTCGCACGCAAGTTCGCGACGTTGCCCCGTGAGCACGTTGATCGAAATTCGGAGACAGTTCCTTGATTTAGCATAAAGTGACACTAACAAACAAGAATAACATTTTTGGAATGGATCAAAACTATTATTCGATGCACCTACAGTTCAAACCTACATTTTCCGGAAAATTGCAAGAAAACGAAATAAAGTGAAGAAATATAGCAAACAGCAATGAAATTGTGCCAAATTTGAACATGTTGTTCATGGTACAAATACAAATCTAAGAAAAAAAGTTGGTGGTAAAAAACAAAAAAAAAATTATTTTGCCGAGTGCTAAGGTTTGGCACTCGGCAAAGTGAATATTTTGCCGAGTGCTAGCCCTAGGCACTCGGCAAAGCCAATATTTTGCCGAGTGCCAAACAGAAGGCACTCGGCAAAGAGGCCGGCGTCGGGCACCGTTATCCCGGGCGCCTCTTTGCCGAGTGCCCAACTTTGCCGAGTGTCTGGCACTGGGCAAAGTTTGGCTTTGCCGAGTGCCGTATTTTGCCGAGTGCCAGACACTCGGCAAAGACCTATTTGCCGAGTGCCAAGTTTCGCCGAGTGCGGCACTCGGCAAAGGTGGCCTTTGCCGAGTCCCCGATATTTGGCACTCGGCAAAGATTCCAGCACTGGGCAAAGTCCCAGTTTCCTGTAGTGAAAGTGTCCCTATGTGAACAGTGGCGGAGGAAGGAATTAAATTGAGGTGTGGCGGGATGCCAAACTAGAGAATATATAGCTACTTAGATAGCATAAGATTTAAAACTAATGTTGCTTTATATACATGTAAAATTTAATGATCTTCGTTCAACAAGCATGAAATGTACAAACAAAAATATATAAATACTATATAGAAGGAATCTAACATTAAAGAAGAATAATAAAAAGGTGCAAGCGAAATCAAGAGACAAACCGAGTGACAATGAAGCTTTAGTTGCGTCTAGGAGATCTAGGTAATTGCACTTTCCTATCTTTCTTCTTCTGGAATGTTTTCTTAATTTTCTCGAGATCAATTCCTTTAAATATCTCTCGCTCAATGTAGCACAAAGCCAAGCATCAGACATCTTGTTGTGTAATTCAGTTTTGATAATCTTCGCTGCTGAAAATGCCCTTTCAACTGAAGTGTATTAGGAGCTGAAATTCCAATTAATTATAGTACATTATGTACCTTTTGTTTTGAGCCTTTTGGCATTGTCGTTGCCTTTTCCTTTTGGATCCATGTTTAGGCAATCGGCCAAGGAGCAGGACGCGCAGTGCAGGAGGCCAGGACGGCGGAGGCCGATTGATCGAGGAAGGCAAAAGCTAGGGCTAGGACGATGCGATGGCCGGGTATACGAAACGTTTCGAACTGCTTCTTTTTTTTTTTCCCTGAAATCGGGACTCTTGATCTGCTCTCCGTCGTAGCTTGTGGGTGCCTGGACGCCATCTTAATTGGGCCCCTACTCAGGCCACATAAGCCCACAAGCCTGCAGCCCACATATGAAATACAGATGCCGGTTCAGTTTTGACGTATTGTTCTCCTCCTTCAGGGCAACAGAACAGCAGTTCACGAACTCTTTCAAGCATTCATGGCTGAGGGAGTGATTTGGGGGGTATGAGTTCCAGAAAAATTGAGGTATGTTGCCATATGGGAAGCTCCGCCCCTGTCTGTGAATATATGAAAGCATACAATGCCATAACCTAAACTGGCAACAAAGTCGGGCAGCAGATATTGGAGGAAAGGGCCTATGTTAGGCCAGCGTTGGGCATCCACTAGACTGATCGGGCCTTCTCCATATGATTTATGCACTGTCTGTATGATAGACTTCATTGTCATCTTGTCCACCTTATGTTCAGTATCCAACAGCTTGCTTAGCCACAGCAATGGCTGTTTTCCTTCATTGGCTCCGACTAGGCTTGCCGTCATCCTCGCCACCCTCTTCACTATCTTGGACAGCCTAGCCCATATAGCTCAGAAAGTTGTACTGCCCCCCTGGAATTTGACCACAGCGTCCTGCCCTCAGAGGAGGGATGTGCATACATGAGCGAGCCCACAGCACCTTCGAGCCTTCAACCATGACCAAGTCCATGGCGACATCAGTAACAAAAATACTGCACAAACTTCCAGGAAAAAGGCTACGGAAATTAAGGCCCCTTATAACATATATTCGGTTGCTAAGCTAAGAGTAGTTACCTAGCATTGCATTACCTAAAATTTGTCTTGTCATAAACTCTCTTCGTCCCAAAATAAGTGCTCGTCTCGTTTCTCGAGGAGTCAAATACTTATAAATTTAACCAGCTTATATAGAAAAGTATTCATATTTATTTTGTGTAATAAGTATCATTATATTAAAATTGAAATATACTTTCATGATATACTTATTTATAGATATAAACATCGATAAGATTTTTATATAATTGGTCAAACTTAAAAAATGTTTGACTCCTCGAGAAAACGAGATGTACACTTATTTTAGGATGGAGGGAGTACTGGTTATCATCCTCATCGATGTCCAAATTATTATCTACCATAAGGCCATGCTATCAGTATTAGTAGTATTTGTTTGCTCCTATGCGCAATAATTACTGATTCATCTATATTTCCCCTGTGTTCATATTATTTTTTTAATGCGTCCTCCGTGTCATCACTGGTTCCGCCTCCTTTTTATTTTCTAACTACTAACGCCATCTTTTATACAAGACATGTGATGGAATTTTTAAAATACATTTAATAATTGAAAACTAGCACAAAGCATATTGTTATTCTAGGCATTAGCCTTCGAACATTGGGTTATCGCTCAAGTAACCGAAAGCACCAACGTAACCGAACGAAAGGAACAGGAAGAACGAAAAGCACTTACAAATGACTCAAGGAATTAGGGTTTCATTCCTCTCCCCTACCCAACGCTCCTAGAACTTAATTTATATATATCCGTATCTTTTACAAGGACAGAAATGCCCCTCCAACTACCCAAATCCTAAGGCATATTCCAAATCGTCGGGGCGTTTATGGTCCATTCCGCCTTTGGCCTCCCCCAGTAAGCGCCTTCCTCGCTTGGCCCCTTCAGCTTTATAGCTGGCACAAGGGGGGCCCGCCAAAGGAACCGCTTTGCCTCTATTGTTCTAGCCGCCTCCGCCTTTTCGTAGCACAAAGATGAAAAGGGATTAACTGCACAACACGCGCATACCAAGTCGAAATGAAAGTGTCATGCTAAGCAAAAGGGCTTTTGCACCCTTCCGACGAAATGCCATCAACACGACCGAAAGACCTTTCGGCTAGACGGAAGGCCTTTTGGCCAACCGGCAGGCGTTATCTCCCGATGACCATGCCGGTAGCTAGACGTCAATGCCGATAAGCGATGGCCGAAAGACCTTTTGGCTGGACGAAAGTCCTTACGGCCAACCGGTAGGCATTATCTCCCGACGACCAAGCCGGTAGCTAGACGTCAATGCCGATAAGCAATGGCCGAAAGACCTTTTGGCTGGACGAAAGGCCTTTTGGCCAATCGATAGGCATTATGCCTTGATAACCATGTCGACAGCCAGACTCTAATGCCGAAAGGTGATGGCCGAAAGACCTTTTGGCTAGACGAAAGGCCTTTCGGCCAACCCGGTAGCTCCAGCGGGCCTTTCGGCAATCGTTGGTGAAATAAGGTTGATAGATAAAGGGAAATAGGGGGACCAAAACATCGGGGCATCCCCCAACAGTAGCCCCTCGGCGCCTCCATTCATCGCTTGCGTCGAAGGGGCACCGTTTCTTTATCATGTTTCGGCCTACAACGCCGTCCCCCTGAGTTGCGAAACACACGCCTGACCGATATATACGCAATCCTTTCGGGTGTGCTTGTTGCCTCTTGGCGTTTCAACAGTTAGATGATCGCTCGTAGCTTTCTGCGCTTTCGGGTGACGTTTCACAACTCCTTGGTGGTTTCAGGTTTCGTTTTTGGCTTTGGTAATTTGTTCTTCTTATCTTTGTTGCTTTTTTGCGTTTCCTTTACAGTTTATTGTGTTTTTCTTTCTTGTTGCATTTGCGATTTTGCCGTCTCTTTAGATGGCTTGCTCGGTAGAGACGTATTCATCCTTCGATTCATCAAGCGAGAATGATAACAACTCAGGGTCTTTGGACCGGAGGACTAATAGGACGAAAGGTCATTCGTCATAGACTTCGGTTTCGTCCAGCAGTAGAGCTTTTGGATCTTCATGCCGAAACCGACACGGTTGCCATGACAGTACTGCTGGGCGTTCCGTTGGCGTTCAACCAACAATCCAAATGAGTTTGAAATGTCAGAACAAGTTTGGGACATTCTTGTGCTGCCTCGAGTTAATCATTCACATTTTCAAGAATATGTGAACAAGGGGTACATAGCTTCGGATAGTTTGGGACGTCCGTGGTTTTGGCCTCCTGGTGACAAGTTTGTGCTGCAGCCTTGGCCATATGAGGCAGACTCAACCAGGCGAAGTGAGGAGCGGGGGAAGCTTTCACCCTTACTTGCCAATGGCAAATTAGCATGGATCTGATTGAAGAATGGATAGCCCTTGGTCGAAAGCTGTTGTGCATCCGCACCAAGTTTGAAGGCATAGTTGACCTTGAAGGGTATAAAGGCCCAACAAAAGTGTGTGAAAGGCCAAATGCTTTTGGTAATGATAAGGTATTCGTTGACTCTGCTACTGAACCGAAGCCTCCATGTTGGAGTTTTTTGTATTTAGTTTTTAACGAATGGTTTTAGGATTGAACTTAAAAGAATTGATGCTATTTTTTCGAAAGGGATGGATGAAAACTAGAATATTGGCAGGCTTCACTGCTAGACCCTTGGCGGTATTTAGTGAAAAGTGATGCCATCCACCGACCCTTAACGGTGAGGGGTGGCGAAACACGCGTGATAGGGTTTCGTTGCCAGCCCTTCAGCATGACTTAGCGAAGAACGGCACCGCCCCCAACCTTTTCGATGAAGGGTGGCGATACGCGCGAAAGGGCTTCGATGCTAGCCCTTGAGTGCAATTTGGAACAAAGCGATGCCATCCCCTAACCTTTTCGACTAGGCATGGCGATACACACGCGATAGGGTTTTGTTGCCAACCCTTTAGCGTGACTTAGTGAAGAATAGTGCCGCCCCAACCTTTTCGGTGGGGGTGGCGAAAAGCGTGTGATAGGGTTTCAGTGCCAGCCCTTCGGCTCAACTTAGAGAAAAACGGCGCTGTCCCCCAACCTTTTCAGCGAGGGATGGCGAAGCGTGCGCGATAGGGCTTTGGTCCCAGCCCCTCAGTGCAACTTAGAGAAGAACGGTGTTGTCCCCCAACCTTTCTGGTGAGGGATGGTGAAATGCGCGTGATAGGGCTTCAATGCCAGCCCCTCAACGCAACTTAGAGAAGAACGGCACCGTCCCCCAACCTTTTTGGCGAGGGATGGCGAAACACGTGTGATAGGGCTTCGCTGCCAGCCCCTCGGCACAACTTAGAGAAGAAAGGCGTCGTCTCCTAACCTTTTCAGCGAGGGATGGCGAAATGCGCGTAATAGGGCTTCGATGCCAGCCCCTCCGCGCAACTTAGACAAGAACGGCGCCGTCCCCCAACCTTTTCGGTGAGGGATGGCGAAACACGCGCGATAGGGCTTTAGTGCTAGCCCTCCGGTGCAACTTAGAGAAAAACGACGCCGTCCCCCAATCTTTTCGACGAGGGATGGCGAAACGCACGCGATAGGGCTTCGGTGCCAGCCCCTCGGTGCAACTTAGAGAAAAACGGTGCCGTCCCCCAACCTTTTCGACAAGGGATAGCGAAACACACATGATAGGGCTTTGGTGCTAGCCCCTCGGTGCAACTTAGAGAAGAACGGCGCCGTGCCCCAACCTTTTCAGTGAGGGATGGCGAAATGCGCGTGATAGGGCTTCGATGCCAACCCCTCGGCGCAACTTAGAGAAGAACTGCGCCGTCCCCAACCTTTTTGGCGAGTGATGGTGAAATGCACGCGATAGGGCTTTAGTGCCAGCCCTCCGGTGCAACTTAGAGAAAAACGGTGCCGTCCCTCAACCTTTTCAGCGAGGGATGTTGAAACATGCGCGATAGGGTTTCAGTGCCCACCCTTCGGCGTGATTGAAACAAAACGGTGTCGTCCCCCAACCTTTTCGGCTAGGGATGACGATACACGGGCGATACAGTTTTGTTGCCAACCCTTCAACGCGACTTAGTGAAGGATAGTGCCGCCCCAACCTTTTTGGGTGGGGGGGGGTGGCGAAACGCGCGCGATAGGTTTCATTGCCAACCCTTTAGCGCGACTTAGTGAAGAACAGTGCCGCCCCCAATCTTTTCGGCGGGGGTGGCGAAGCGCGCGCGATAGGTTTCATTGCCAACCCTTTAGCGTGACTTAGAGAAGAACAGTGCCGCCCCCAACCTTTTCGGCGGGGGGTGGCGAAACGCGCGCGATAGGGTTTCTATGCTAGCCCTTCGGCGCAACTTAGAGAAAAACGGCGTTGTCCCCCAACCTTTTCTTACTAATCAGCCAACATTTTGCCCGCTAAGGACAAAAGGCTTGTTGACGAAACCAATGGTGAAAGAAGCCATTGGTTTTCACCCGGTTTGCTCAAGAATGCTCAAAAGCTTTCGACCTACCTTTCACCCAGCTCGACGAAACCAATGGCAAAAGAGGTTGTTGGTTTTCACCTGGTTTGCTCAGGAAAGCTCAAAAGCTTTCAACCTACCTTTCATCCGGCTCGACGAAACCAATGGCGAAAGAGGCCGTTGGTTTTCACCCGGTTTGCTTAGGAAAGCTCAAAAGCTTTTGACCTACCTTTGACCTGGCTCGATGAAACCAATGGCAAAAGAGGCCGTTGGTTTTCACCCGGTTTGCTCAGGAAAGCTCAAAAGCTTTTGACCTACCCTTCACCCAGCTCGACGAAACCAACGGCGAAAGAGGTTGTTGGTTTTCGCTCGGTTTGGTCGGGAAAGCTCAAAAGCTTTACACCTACCTTTCAGCCGGCTCGACGAAACAATGGCGAAAGAGGCCGTTGGTTTTCACCCGGTTTGCTTAGGAAAGCTCAAAAGCTTTTGACCTACCTTTCACCCAGCTCGATGAAACCAATGGCGAATGAGGCCATCGGTTTTCACCCGGTTTGCTCAGGAAAGCTCAAAAGCTTTCAACCTACCTTTCACTCGGCTTAATGAAACCAATGACGAAAGAGGCCATCGGCGCCGTCCCCCAACCTTTTTGGCGAGGGATGGCGAAACACGCGTGATAGGACTTCAGTGCCAGCCCTTTGGCGTAACTTAGAGAAAAACGGCGCCGTCCCCCAACCTTTTCGGTGAGGGACAAAGTGTAAATTAGCCCTTAACTTTTCGTTTATTTGCCCTCACGCATTTTCGGAGGGACGAAGTGTAAATTAGCCCTTAGGCTTTCCTTTCTTTGCCCTCACGCATTTTCTGAGGGATGAAGTGTAAATTAGCCCTTAGGCTTTCATTTCTTCGCCCTCACACATTTTCAGAGGGACGAAGTGTAAACTAGCCCTTAGGCTTTCGAGGTTGCGAAGTCTGCTTGAGATCTCCTACGAATAGATTGACTATGCAACGACCTTTTACCTGCAGGTGCTACTGCCAATATCCAAGCTTTGGTCATGGCTAAGCTTCTTTTTTCGACGTTTGGTGCTTGACTTCACTTATATATCTTGAAATACCCTTCTGCAAAGGTTTCTTGTGAAAGGAAGATGAGTACGATTCCCCTTAATTTTTGCGGAAAGCGAAATTTAAACAAAAAATGCATTACTACCCGCTAGGTGATATGAGTTATGCTGGCTGTAGATATAAGCGAAGCAGATTGTCTACGTTCCGTGTGTGTGTTGTTTCGGCCCCTTGGTTGTTCACCAGCCCAAAGGTTTCTAGCTTTAGCATTTCTGCCAGGACGAAAGGTTCATATCATTGTGATTGAAGCTTCCTTTGTACTGGTGTTGTTGCTGTTATTTTGTTTGGATTTGCTTCAACACCCCTGGTAGAAATCCACCGTCCTTCGGCTTTCCCATCTGGATGCCGAAAATGCACTTACCTAGGTTGAGCTTGGGATCAATCTTGCGGAAGTTCATTGGAGCTCTTGCGAGTTTCGAATGTGTTTTTCTCTCTTATCGGACTTCACCACTATATCGTTGGCGTACACGAAAAGTTTCTTCCGCTTCTGTATGTGAAAAACGCCATTTGTCTTTTTGGAGAAAGTGGTGTCTGCAATTCGTAGCCCTTTCGGCATGTGGCGATAATGATGCAAGCCGCCTGGGGTGATGGAGCTTGTTTTTTCTTCGTCTTTGGGATCCGATCAGGTTTGGTGATAACCAGAGCAACAATCCAACCGACTCATCATCTCGTGTCCTACTACAATTTCCACCAACTCGCCAATTCTTGGCGAAGGGTTACAGATCCTTTGGGCAATGTTTGTTTAAGTTTCTGAAATCAATGCATATGACTGCGACCGCATTTCCTAACCATTTCGGGCACTGAACGAATCTGACGATCTCAGCATATGGCAATCTTTGGACTTTAGCTTTCGCTGCTTCGGCTGTCTTGGACCCTTTCACCACATACAGGCCGTGTTGTGCCGGATATTGGCTGACTCTGAGTGATTCTTTCGTTAACCAAGCGAAAATATTGTTGTTCTCGTGTAAGAATGAAAGGAGCTGTTGCTTCTCTTCGACTGATAGGTCTGTGCCGATATGGACACAACTGTCAGGTGCTGCTTTGGATAGAGGAGTTTTCTGTGTGTCTTCTCCAGCTTCTGCCCTTGGGCTAATGATGTTTTCGTCAGTTAATTCGGCTTCTTCCGACTTCTTGGTGAGTCATCTTTTCCTTAAGCTCTCTAGCCATCTTACTGTATTTGCAATCATTGGAGATATGCCTAGCACTTTCGCTGCATGTGAAACAACACGGCACCTTTTGGCATCCGCTCCTTCTTCTGTCATCTCATCCTTCATGAAGTGACGAAAAGTCAAAACCCCCGCAATAGGGTTTAGTCTGCGACGGGCGGGAGTGAACCTGATCAGGCATGGACTATTCTGAATCTTCTTGTAGGTAGTTTGTCGAACGGCTGCATTGATGCCTGCCTTAGATTACTGCGTGTTGCCTTTCGTCGCTTGTAATCATCATCTGATCTTGCACAACGGTTCATGACTTCAAAGAGTTCTTTTACTGTGGCCGGCCGGTGGCTTTCGGACGAAATGCGCTGCACAATCCCCCATAGCCAAGCCTTCGATGGCCGCTGCTATTACTACTGCTTCTGGCACATTCGGTGCCTGCGCCGTGAGCTGGATAAATCTTTTTAGATAGTCCGACAAGGCTTCATCATCTTGCTGAACGCAATTCATGAGATCCCTTGTGGTTTTCGTCTCTAGCCGGTACCCTTGGAAAGTTGCCAGAAGATCTGCTTTGATTTGGTGCCATGAGTGAACAGAAAGGGGTTTCAATGACATGTACTAGTCATGGGCGATGTCTTCGACCGCCAATATAAGAGATTTCGCCAGAGTCTGTATATCCCCCTAGCCGAATAGACTGTTGTTTTGTAGCTTGCTATGAACTTCCCCGGATTGGTCTATCCGTCAAAAAGCGGGATGCGGGGTTTGTAATTCTATGGCCATGGGTGCTGCTGCATCTCTTTTGATAGCGGTGATGTTGGGTCATACATTTCTACGTTTTCGTCCAGAAGGCCTATATCCAGGGAGACAGTGCTTTCACGGACATGGTTTGTGCTTTTGCTGCCTGCTCTCTGGAGCGGCTGAATCTCTCTGATCAACCTTTCTCTCTGGCTTTTGGCCTGTCTGATTGCCTAACGGATCTATTCTGCCCTCTTTCGTGCTGTAGCTTGCTTTAGTAGTTGGTCCTTTTCGTGCTGCAACTTAAGGATCTATTGCTGATAAATATCTAACCTTCTCAGGTCTCTTGCTTGGTCAGAGATTTCGCCATCTTCATCTTCAATCACGATCTGATCGGTGATCACTTCTCGAGCATGTCCTTCTGGCATACACTTTTGTCTGTCGAATGGTCTTGTTTCGCCACCTTGCACTTGCGGGGCGGTTGGTTCCCCAGCTCCTGTTGATATCATCAATGTTGCTACAGTAGTCGGTTGCTGTTTTCGCTGTGGTGGCAACCGCAGCTGCCATTGATGACTCCGTATTGTCGTTACCTGTTTTCGCTCCTTTCCTTCCGGCCATGGAAAGCTCGAGCAACAACCACGTTGGGCACCAGTGTTGTTCTAGGCCTTAGCCTTCGAATGTTGGGTTGTCGCTCAAGTTACCGAATGCACCAAAGTAACCGAACGAAAGGAACAAGAAGAACGAAAAGCACTTACAAATGACTCAAGGAATTAGGGTTTCATTTCTCTCCCCTACCCAGCTCTCCTGGAGCTCAATTTATACATATCTGTATCTTTTACAAGGACAGAAATGCCCCTCCAACTACCCAGATCCTAAAGCCTATTCCAAATCGTCGGGCGTTTCGGGTCCATTCCGCCTTTGGCCTCCCCCAGTAAGCGCCTTCCTCGCCTGGTCCCTTCTGCTTTACAGCTGGCACAAGGGGGCCCCGCCAAAGGAACCGCTTTGCCTCTATTGTTCTGGCCACCTCTGCCTTTTCGTAGCACGAAGACGAAAAGGGATTACCTACACAACACGCGCATACCAAGTCAAAATGAAAGTGTCATGCTGAGCGAAATGGTTTCTGCACCCTTCCGACGAAATGCCGTCAACACGGCCGAAAGACCTTTCGGCTAGACGGAAGGCCTTTCGGCCAATCGGCAGGTGTTATCTCTCGACGACGATGCCAGTAGCCAGACGTCAATGCTTGTGCGCCATGAGCAACCAAGCAAAGGTGATGAGCTCCCCTCCTATGCTTAGCGACGTCGCATGCACTGCTGCTCGCGACTTGCCGGCGGAGTAAACGAGCAGCTTTGTCTAGACGCTCATTAACTCCAGCGTTTCTCTGCATGCCGGAGGTTCGGATGATAAACCCAAGCGTCGCAGAATATCTCTGGCTCTCCACAATATGGTGAAATGGTCCCATGTGTGCCAATCTTCTTGAGCGATCTTGTCAAGAAACAATTTTATGGTAGGTCCGGTGGTGCCACTAACAGGCAGCATTTCAGGTCGTGTTACCACAAGGTAGAGCATGTAGTTGGACAGATTGCGGCATGCAGTTACCAAGTGACTGATATCATCTATGAAAGTGTGCTGTAAGTATACCTCCGTGAATATGTGAAAGCACACAATGCCATAACCTAGACTGGCTCCAAAGTCGGGCAGCAGATATTTGAGATAGGGGCCTATGTTAGGCCATTCGGCATCCACTAGACTGATCGGGTGATCTCTGTGTGATCTATACACTGCCTGTATGATAGACTCCATTGTCGTCTTGTCCACCTTGACATGTTCAGTATCCAACAGCTTGCTCAGCCACAGCAATGGCTTTTTTCCTTCATTGGCTCCGACTAGGACTGCCGTCATCCTCGCTACCCTCTTCACTAGCTTGGACAGCCTCGACTTCTCGCAACCCACATAGCTCAGAAAGTTGTACTGCCCCATGGAATTTGACCACAGCGTCCTCCCCTCAGACTGCCTGATACAGCTGGAGAGGAGGGATGTGCATACATGAGCGAGCCCACAGCGCACCTTCGAGCCTTCAACCATGACCAAGTCCATGGGACATCACTAACAAAAATACTGCACAAGCTTCCAGGAAAAAGGTTCCGGAAAATAACAAGTATGTGATTGCAAGATCGGCCCTGCTGTATCCATATATGATGGTCGCTTACAAGGAAGAGCACAAAAGCGATACCATAGAAATTTGAGACAAGCTTCGAAGTACGATGCCACCTTTTGTACGAATCACCTGAGCCTTGGTGAAGAGATCATCGTACATTAGGTCAAGTTCAACCTCCAATAACTTGGGCATGTGGGCCTTGCAAATTCTAGATGATGTTAGTACACTCCTTTGGTAATCTTCCATTTGGTGCAAGGTGTGTCCTGCAAAGAGTTCTCGGACACCTGGAGCTGATTGCAAAGCAAAAGAAACAATGCCAAGATAATCAACATCATCAGCCCGCTCTAGTCTTGGAACCACTTCCACATTTTCAGTGATATGAGAGCCATCATCTTCATTAGTATTGGAGCCACTCGTGTTTTTGTTTTTCTGAAGAGCACCACCCATGTTTCTTAGGTTCCCATACATTAAGGCCATTGTCCTTTCCCCATACTTGATGATTCCAGTAACAGAGACAAAAATACCTGAAGCTGTAAGTTGATGACTGTATTGATCAATGGACTTCCAAAATACATAGATGGCAAGGGTAACTTGAACAATCAAATTCAGCAAATGTCTCAACCATAAAAAGTTGTCCTCAATGGCAAAAGCGGTGATTGTGTCTTGTCCACCAAGATGTATGAGCAGGAAAGGTGCCCAAAAGAAAGCTAATTGATGGACCCCTCTTAAAGTGTCACTTCCAGTAGTTGTATCCTCATGTCTTGAAAGAAAGCCAAGGGCATAAACTGCTACCAAGTCTGCACCTAGGTAAGCCATCCAAATTATGAAATTAAGTAACATGTTGGTGCTACGCCGCCGAAGACTGCCAGTAAAAAAGAGGAAAATCTGTAATGTGAAACTGAGGAGCACCAAGAACTGAATTTCCCACTCATTCCAGAGTTTCTTGATGTTCTGCATCGTGTACTTGATTCCCTAGGCGCCTTTAATTACCACTGTTGATTGCAGTTATGTACATATAAGTATGGTGTGGTGTAAGAAATAAAAAGTACATATTAAAACTGATGTCTTTTGTAGATGCTCAGTATAAATAGTTAAACTCACACTACTACAAAACAAGGATATTGTATCACTTTCTTGTAACATATTCATCAATGTGTTCTAGTGAAATTTCATAGTAACACCAAATAGTGTGTTACAGACTTCGGTTGTAACACAACACTTTTTTTTATAAAAATATGTTACTGGCAATAATTATAGTAGCACAAAATTAATGTTACAAGCAAAATGTTATAAAAGTGTACTATGTTGTAACACATTGTGAGGGGTACGACACCGGATACCCACGGCAGACCTCATGGGCTGCGTCCCCAGGGGTGGCCCAGCCCATGAGATGAAGCCTCCTGCAAGATACTAGGAAGATATCCTTAAGATGCTACGAGTTTTGTTAGGATACGTATGATCCCATGATTCATGTAATCTGTTATTACTTTCCGGTTATCTCACAGATCTATCCAACTTGTAACCCTGCCCCTCGGACTATATAAGGCAGGCAGGGACCCCCTCCAAACTCACGCAATATCATATGATAGCCAATACACACCAACAGATCACAGGAGTAGGGTATTACGTCATACTGACGGCCTGAACCTGTCTAACTCATGTGTCTCTGTTGCCTTCTTGTTCTTGATTACATGCCTCTCTACCAATCAATCTACCTTTGTGGGATACCCCTCGGAGGACTGCCGACGATATTCTATCGACAATTGGCGCGCCAGGTAGGGGTGTGCGTGCTGTTTCTATATCGAACAAGATGGTACGTTCCGCAGGCTCTTCGTCCCTCCCACAGCCCGACCAGATCTTCATGGTCAGATCGATCTCGTGGGTCATCAATGCTGATGGAGTCGGAGAGCTCATCGAGCCGGTGCAGATTGATTATGCGCCAATCATCCCAGCACCTGCGACTGCAGATCTGATCTCAGAACCACCTCCGAGGTCGCCTTCATCGACAACTCGCTGCCCACTTCCTCACTACCAGAGGAGGCAGATCAACAATGACAATCTGATCGCATCCATCGATCAGGTTGGTCTGAAGCTCGTCGATTGCCTCTCCATCGCTGAATCGGCTCTGGACACTTTGGTTCAGCGCCGACCACCCTCCGATCCAGATCTATCGGGGGCAGCTCAGGAAACTCCAGGGGTTATGGCCCTACCCTTTGGGTTCACCAACATCGCCGCCGCTTACCGAGATGGCCTAAGGGGCAAGTTCGCCGACCAGGTTAGAGATGTCCATCCTCCCGCCAACTAGATCATCGACCAGCCTCCACCGGCCGTCAACATGCTGCACGTCGGTCGACGCCCCGGAGCATCCCTCCAAAACATCCTAGAGGAGAATCCAGACTCCGAGTCCTAGGGCTCTACGGAGACCGTCGCCACCACCGAACTACTTCCTCTCCCTCCTTTCTGTGGCGGCGCAATCTTCAACGTCAGCATCGACAGCCCCCCTCGGAACGGCGAAACAGAGGAGGAACGCGCCGCTCGCGAGAGCCGAAACGTCAACCGTGCACAGCACCGAGCAAACGAGGCTGCCCTTGCGATGGCCGAGCAGTAGCTTGACTTGCAAGGAAGACCACGCCAACTCCAACGCAACCTCGATGATGAATTTGTCCGTGTTGACGACCACGACGTCTATAAGACCCCAAGCGCCAACCTGGCCGTGGCCCCCAACGAGCTCGCCCAGCACCCGTAGACACCTGAGGTCACCAAGGTCGCCGCATGCTGAAAGCAACGCACTGCCAGGTCAACGAGATCCGCCAGGATCAGAGGCCTTCATACTCTACAAGCTCGATTCACCGATCAGCCGCGCCAAGATCCGATCGCCACCCAAGTCGCTTCACCGACCAGCACCGCAACGGCAGGCAACCCCTCCAGGGCGGAGCTAGGGGCAACCGCATGGAACATCACCACCAACACGACCAGGAGGTCGACCAGGACTTCCGAGTGCACCTCAACAATCTCCGAGATGGGCGACGACGTATCGACGAACGCCACTTCGGTCACCATGAAGAAGAAGTACGCCACCGCCAGGAGTATGAGCAAGAGTACGGTAACCTGGACTCAGCTCTCGAGCCGCTCAATGCTAGCAATGCTGCAGATGACGGCGCTGACAACCCCGAAGGGCCCCCATCATTCACAAGGGCGCTTTGAACACTTCAGTGGCGCCGAGGTTTCAAAATCACTAGGGTCGAGCCCTACGAGGGAAGGATGAACCCAACACAGTGGCTACAGGCTTACGCCACTGCTGTCCTTGCCGCCGAAGGAGATACCAGTGTCATGCCAAACTATCTTCCCATCATGCTAACGCCAACCGCCATGAGCTGGTTCACAAGCCTCGCCCCAGATTCCATCGGATCCTAGGAAGAGCTAAAAAAAGTCCTCACCGACAATTATATGGTTACATGTACTCGGCCGGGCACCAAGCATGATCTCAACCGCATCTACCAGAAGCTGTCCGAGCTCCTCCGTAGCTACATCAGACACTTTTCTGAGATGAGGAATTCTATTCCTAACATCACGGAAGCTAAGGTCATTACCGCCTTCATCCGAGGACTCCATCACCGTGAGCTTCGCTCCAAGTTCAACCGCAAGCCGCCCACAGGGATTGGCGAGATGATCACGACCGCCAACCAGTACACCAATGCCGAGGAAGCTGAGGTGCACTTCAACAAGGATGCGGGCACTCAACGACCGCCAAATAGGAAAGCGTGCTCGTCTCCTTCCTATGTGCCAATGTCGACGTGTTTGCTTGGAAACCTGCAGACATGCCGGGGGTAACACCTTGAATGTCTCACCGACCGCCCAACCGATCAAGCAGAAACTCCGTCGATTCACGCCAGACAAGAAGGAGGCTATTAGGGTAGAAATAAAATGGCTCCTAGCTGTCGGATTCATAAAAGAAGTGTATCATCCAGAGTGGTTAGCAAACCCTGTTCTCGTTCAAAAAAAGAATAAAGAATGGAGAATGTGCGTTGATTACACTGATCTTAACAAACACTGTCCTAAAGACCCCTTCGGTCTACCTTGGATAGATGAGGTTGTAGACTCCACCGCCGACTGCGAACTGCTCTCCTTCCTCGACTGTTACTCTGGTTATCACCAGATCTCCCTCAAGGAAGAAGACCAGATCAAGATGTCGTTCATCACGCCCTTCGGGCTCAAGAACGCTAGGGTGACCTATCAAAGGGCCATCCAGATGTGCCTCGATCAATAGATCGGCCGCAACGTCGAAGCTTACATCGATGATGTGGTCGTCAAGTCTAAGACCACCGACAATCTTATCGCCGACCTCGAGGAAACGTTCGCCAACCTAAAAAGGTACCGATGGAAGCTGAACCCTTCAAAGTGCATCTTTGGAGTTCCATCCGGTATACTCCTGGGCTACATCATCAGCGCATGTGGCATCGAACCCAACCCCGACAAGGTCTCTGCCATCACCAACATGAAACGACCAACATGTGTTAAGGATATACAGAAGCGTACAGGCTGCATGGCTGCTCTAAGCCGCTTCATATCGCGCCTCGGCAAAAAGGGACTACCTTTCTTCAAACTCCTCAAGGCCTCCGAGCGCTTTTCCTGGTTGGAGGAGGCAGACACAGCTTTCGAGCAGCTCAAGTTGTTCCTAACAAAGCCTCCAATCATGATGGCGCCACGGCCAGATGAAACTCTCTTGATCTACATCACCGCCACTGCTCGTGTCGTTAGCACAGCTATCATCGTCGAACGTGAGGAGGTCGGGAATGCCTATAAGGTGCAACGTCCGGTCTACTTCATCAGCGAGGTCCTTAACGAGCCCAAAACTCGTTATCCTCAAGTTCAGAAACTGCTATATGCTATTCTGATCACGTCATGCAAGCTCCTCCATTACTTCGAGTATTACAAGATTGCCGTGGTCACCGAGTTCCCTCTGGGGGATATTCTCCACAACAAAGAGGCCAACAGTGACATCATCAAGTGGGCTATCGAGCTCGGCACTTACTCCATCGAATTTAGAAGCAGGCCTACCATCAAGTCTCAGGCACTCGCTGATTTCGTCGCTGAGTGGACCGAGATTCAAAAGCCCATCACCGCTACTTGCCCCGAGCACTGGGTGATGTACTTTGATGGCACTCTCAACATCAATGATGCTGGTGCGGGCATCCTGTACATCACACCGACCAAGGATAAGCTCCGATACATTCTCCGGATACATTTTCCGGCCTCCAACAACGTCACCGAATATGAAGCATGTCTCCACGGACTCTGTATAGCCGTTGAGCTTGGCGTCAAATGCCTCATGGTGTACGGGGACTCCGCACTGGTCATCACCAGCTCAACAAAGACTGGTCCTGCTCTAGTGACAAGATGGATGCATATTGCACCGAAATCAGGAAGCTTGAAGGGAAATTCTACGGTATCGAGTACCACCACGTGGTACGAAATCAAAATCAGCTCGCCGACCACCAATCCAAGTTAGGCTCCTCTCGCACCGCGATTCCACCGGGGGTCTTCGTTCAAGATCTTTTGGCGCCATCCGTTAAGGAAGAGAAGGAAATTAAGGAAATTCCCCCCTCTGAGCAGCTAGTACTTACAGTACCTTAGCCGGCCGCTGATTAGAGGGAACAGTTCATCAAGTACCTCACTAGCGCCAAAGTACCCACTGACAAGACTAAAACTGAACGCCTAATCCATCGAAGCAAACATTATATCTGGTGGATGGCAACTTGATGAGGAAAAGTGCCAAGGAAGGGATACTGCAGAAATGCATCACCCAAGAAGAGGGAGTGAAGCTACTTCTCGAAATTCACTCTGGTTCCTGCGGCAACCATGTGGCCTCGAGAAATTTGGTTGGCAAAGCTTTCCAAGCTAGTTTTTAATGGCCCACGGCCATCTCCGATGCAGAAGACCTCATCCGACGTTGTGAAGGATGCTAATTTTTCGCCAAGCAAATACATGTGCCGGCACAAGAACTGCAGACCATCCCAGCCTCCTAGCCCTTCTCATGCTGGGGACTGGGTATGATCGGGCCTTTCAAGCCAGCGCCAGGTGGTTTCCGGTACGTATATGTTGCCATCGACAAGTTCTCCAAGTGGATCAAGTATAAACCGCTCGGCTACTGCAAAGAAAGTAGTCGAGCTCTTCAAAGATATCATCCACAGATTCGGTCTCCCGAACAGCATTATCACCTACCTCGGAACCACATTTACTGGTCATCATTTTTGGGACTTCTGCGAAGACCGATGCATCTCCGTCAAATACGTTTTCGTTGCCCATCCCAGAGCCAACGACCAGGTCGAACGGGCGAACGGCATGATCCTTGATGCCCTCAAGAAGAGGATATATCAGAAAGAAGAAAAGCATCCGGGCAGATGGCTCAAAGAGCTACCAGCTGTGGTCTAGGGACTATGCACTCAAGCTAGTCACAGCACCGGTGTGTCTCCATATTTCTTGGTCTACGGCTCAGAAGCCATACTACCAGCGGACATTGCCTTCCGAGCACCTAGGGTGGAACAGTACAATGAAGAGCAAGCCATAGCTGTTCGGATAGAGGACGTCGATAGGGCCGAGGAGGAATACCTGATCACCTATGTCCGCACAGCCAAATATCTAGAAGGCTTGCGGAGATACTACAACCGTAACATCAAAGGTCGTTCATTTGCTCTCAGTGACCTCATTCTCCGTAGAAAATAAAAAACCGAAGGGATGCACAAGCTCTCCTCGCCCTAGGAAGGGCCTTATGTCGTCAAAGAGGTTACCCGACTAGGGTCTTATCGCCTACGTGACTTGGACAGAATCGACTTACGGTCGTCGAGCTCTAAGCTACTCCATAACAAACTCCAATATGAAATCGCCGTAAACACACCGCCGCGTTTCTCCATATCTCCGACATGTTTCGCCAACCACCGAGCAGCACATGTTCTGTTCTGTGCTCTATGGAGAAGACCCAGTCTCTGATCTCACCCTACACGTGCTACGGGCTCTGCGCTCTGCGTTATAATTGGTAGGCTGTGGTTCCTTGGTCAGGCCTGTTACTCCTATAGGTGCACGGGCTCCGCGCTCAACATTATGGACTATGGGCTAGCCAAGGCCGAGAGCTCAATGAAGAACTAACTGCTCGGACGCCACTTATACTACGTTATCTGCAAGTTATTTCACCAACCGTTGAGCAACACATGTTTCGCTCTGTTCTCTATCGAGAAGACCCAGTCTCCGATCTCTCCCTACACGTGCTACGGGCTCCACGCTCTGCGTTATGGGTGGTCGGCTACGGTTCCTTGATCACACCTGTTCCTCCTACATGTGCACGGGCTCCACGCTAGATGTTATGGACTATGGGCTAGCTAAGTCCAAAGAGTTCAGTAACGAACTAACTGCTCGGACGCTACTTATACTACGTATAATTGTGTTAGGGTTAATACTGCAACGATTTTTTCACCACAATATCAGCAAACTTCATAAACATGCACATATCAACATTTATACATATACATAAATGTCTGTTTGCGCCCTTACGCATTCTAACTACTCTCTCCAGTCAATACAACACAACTCTCCAAGCAGGTCACCGAGCTTCGCCATCGCCGTCCGTCTCGCCGAAATAGGTCGATGTCATCAGCCAGCTTCTTCGCCGCGTCCTCCACCTCATCCTCCAGCTGTTGGTGCTCTGCCTCGCCCATCCCTTTGGTGAATCCATCCCCTATCGCCTGAAGGTCAATGGCTGGATAGTGGGACCGGACCACCGCAAGGGCATGAGTAACGGCGGTAACAATGGCATCACGGTTGAAGCTTCTAAAGTTCTCCCACGCCGCCTTGCACCTCTCGATGATGGTGTCCGAACATGGCGGCCTACCATCGGGCTGAGGAGCCGCCTCTACGTCGACGCAGTCGAGCACCGGTTTGACTCCGGTGACTGTAGCGTCGAACTTATCCCTTTAGGTCCTGGCCTCCTGCACCAGCACATCAAACTATGCCTTGACCCTATGACGGTAATCTGCAAGCATTACAAGGTTCCGTTAAGCAAAGAAAACTACTTCAACAGTAACTCCAACCAGGAAGTACTCATATTTTAGCTCCTTGGCTAGTTTGTCTACTTGCCCTGACTCCTTCGCCTTCTCCTCTCGGAGTTGCTCGATAGCCTAGCACAGCTGGCCGAGCTCTGCATCTTGCTCTACAAGCGCAACAGTCATCACAAAAAATATGGCTGTTTAGCAATACAAAACACATTCGCCGATATGCATACCTGCTTTCTGCTCAGATACGTCCCTGAGCTGCTCGGACTTCCGCTCTAGCTGCTCGGAAGCACTCAACCGCTGCTCGGAGACAGTGGCCAGCTGCTCAGACTTGCCATGCAGCTACTCGAAGATGGTCGCCAGCTGCTTGGATAGGATGCCCTTCTGGTACTCTACGTCACGCGCATTGGACTCAGCAAGGTCTCGCTCGCGCTGGGCCCTATGGATGTTTCTCTCCATAAGGTTCATCGCCTCTTTGAGTTTTTCATTTTCCTCGGTGAGGGGCTCCATCCTCTTTATCAGCTGGCGCTGCTGCTCGGCAGTCTGGGTTATCCCCTGCAAAAACACCAAGATTATGAACAAGAACAATCTCCAATGTCAAAGATGAACATTACAGGTGCAGTACTAACCTTGATTTGTTTCATCAATCCGGCAAGGGTGGACTCCAGTCTCCACAGCTCCCTGGCGGTGTCCTCCTCCTCAACAACCACCACCTCATCGCCGCGTCTACGGAGGATTCGGACAGCTTGGGGTCAAGATTCTTCATGATCGATCTCTTCCACCTCGTCCTCCTTCACCATGGCTGGAGGCACCACCAGAGGGCTCTGTGGCCGGACAACGGGTCCAACCGCCCCCTGTGATGCTTTGGGAGGCACTGTTTGCTCCTCGAGCGCCACTGGCTTCGCTGCCCTAGACTCAGGTGTGGCATTGGCATCTCCTGCATTCGTTGCTGAAGACCCGGCGGCTTCCGCCGTTGCCCCAGGCACCGTCGCCGATCCGTCTACCGTCGACGCCAACCTCTCGCTGCCACCAAGTCCATCAGCAACGGCGGTTGACTCTTCCACCGACTGCCGGGCACCCGGGGACTTCGAGACGGGAGCCGCCAGCATTCCTCCGCCTCGGGACCAGCCCCCGGCTGCTCATCAGCCTGGATGGGTGGGGTCAGATCCTCTACACGCCTCGCTCTACATCAAATCAGCTAGTCAATCGCCAAAAAAACAAAAAGGATAACGATACGATAACCAAATAACTCCAAGACAAGGGTACTTACGTAGGGCTTTTCGGTAGATTTTTCTAAACCGGCGTTGCCTACCTGAGCCCCTAGTCACGGCCTTGGGGTCGATGCCTGCTTCTTGGGGTTGAGGTCCCACGGTCTCCGCCATCGGCCTCTCCTCCACCCACCGCTCTGGGGCTCCCCTTGTCTGCTGCTCGGGGACTCCCTCCGCCTGCCGCTCTGGAGCTCCCCTCACCTGTTGTTCGAGGACTCCCTCCGCCCACTGCTCCAGGGCTCCCCTCGCCTGCTACTCAGGGACTTCCTCCGCTCGCCGCTCTGGGACTCCCCTTGCCTGCTGCTCGGGGACTCCCTTTGCCTGCTGCTCGGGGGCTCTCGTCGCTTGCTGTTGGGGGATTTCCTCCCCTCCCCTCGATTGTTCCTCTACGTGCGTGCTACGTGGAGGCGCCGTCGTGCTCAGTGGAGGAGCAACTGGAACTTCATCGTCATCCGACCACTCGAACATCGCGGTACTTCGTGTCCGAGTGGTATGGTCACCGCCAAGCGAGATGTCGCCCGGCTTGAGGGGAGCGGCACCCGTCGTCTTTCTCTTCTTCTGGGCCGGCTCATCTGCCACTGCCCTCTTCCCCTGGACTTTCTCCGACACCGGGGATGTACTCTCCGATGAGATGCTAATGGCTCCCTCCTCAGGCTATGTCGGTGGCCGGGCATCTACTGTCTGCGGCCAATCGCCCCTCGGCACGCCCAAGAAGTACACCGCTCTTTCCTGCGAATGGATCTTCACATAAGTGAATTAGTCCACTGCTCGGCAACGATAGAAGATAAATAGCATCAGGAACACACAATTGAGATATTTACCTAAGGAGGCAGATTTTTGTAGTGAAAGGGTCTCGTCTACCCTGGCAAATTGAATGAGGCAAATGGAGTGAATAGCTCTGTAGCCCGCTCTTGCACTATGTCCCTCGACAGCATCTCTGTCCTCTCCCGGGTACCATCGGTCTCCCCCTCGAAATCAAAGGCTGCGTGAGCCCTCTCCTTGCAGGGCTGGACACGGCGCACTATAAAGCTCACTGCCACCAATCCACCGTTGGTCTTCATGCCTTTTATTAAGCCAAGGAGCTCCCTCACTTGCTCCATATCAGCGCTACTTGGCATCTCCGACCAGCTCTTCTTGCTCTCCGGGATGTGGCCGGTGTCGCAGCGGACGACAGGGTGGCTCTGCTTCATGTAGAACCACCTGGCGTTCCACCCCTTCAGCGATGTGTTCAGCGGCATAGTAAGGTAGTCGCCCGCCATTCCATCACGTAGCTGAAGATACACTCTGTCGACCACCTTAGAACCACCATCGCCTCTCTTCTTCAGCCAGAACAGGTGACGGAAGAGGTTGAAGTGGGGAAGGATTCCGAGATACGCCTCATAGAAATGGATGAAGATAGATATGTGCAATATGGTTTTGGGTGGAGGTTGCACAGACTGACTCTCCAGAACTCCAACAAATCCCTCAAAAATGGGTGAACATGAAAACCTAATCCGTGCCAAAAGTAGTCCTCAAATATCATAGCTTCATCGGTATGAGGCATGGGGAAGGGCTCACCGAGGGCCGGGTGCCATCCGGCGGTGATGTGGTCAGGAAGAACGCCCACCTCCACCAATTTGTTGAGCTTCGCCTCCCCCGTGCGCGACGGCACCCACTCTTCGTCTCGACTGGCTCCGGTGCTCACCTTCTTTGGGCTTGCCTTCTTTAGGTTCGCAGCTCCCCTCTTCGACGCCATCTCTCAGATCCAGATGGGGATTGGCGACGGAAGCGCGCGTGGATGTGAATCTAGAAATGCGAGGGCTAAGAAAGAAGATGAAATGGCAAAGTGGCAAACATGGGAGCGCGGGGTGCAGCGGCATAGTTATAAAGCACTCCCCCCACCTTTTCGCATTCGAGGGTTTTTGGGAAACCACTCCCACGATTGGCACCTCTCTGAATTCTCCGCAATAGCAAGGTGGGCCGTTGCCTGGGCTTTCGCGTAACTACGGCCCGTATCGCCCATTTATCTCCGCAATTTGTTATGGCTCGCCGAATATTCGCCGACTTCTCCACCATCCGTTTCTACTAAGTAATTACTACTGTATAGCCATTACTCTGGTATTTTCTCCATGATTTAATTTCTCCAAGATTTCCTCTTGTGGCTCGGGGACTACATCAGCACTATGTCTCGGTTCCTCACCGCACTGGGGATTTTCTCTTGTTGACCACTGTTTCTGACCCTGGCACCACATGACTACGTCATCTACTATCAGGCTCGGGGACTAAGTGGGCACACTTCACCTTGCGGTGAATGTGTTTTTTCTCATTTCGAGGCTACGCTCGAGGACTGGCTGCCTGCTCGGCTGGTCTTCTACTATTTTTCTACTTTGGACCTTGGCACCACATGACTGCGTCATCTACTGTCAGGCTCGGGGACTAAGTGGGCACACTTCATCTTGTGGTGAGTGTGTTTGCTTTAATCTAGAAGACTCCGCGACTCTTGAAGCTAAAGAAGACTATCTTCCTTTCTCATGGTCGGATTCTAAGTGGGCGCACTTGTTCCACCACAAAGAAATTTTCGATTTTGAACTTGAGCTCCTTACACCCTTATGGCAAGCCGTACTTGGGTTACACTGCTCGGCGATGGTTCACACTGCTCGGCGATGGTTCACGCTGCTCGGCGACGGTTCACGCTGCTCGGCAACTGCTCACAACTGCTCAGCAACTCATCACGGTGGTCGGATCATGAGTTTGACTGCTCGGCTTTGTTCGCACCTACTCGGACAAGCTCAAAGACGGCGTTGCACAACGGGTACAAGGCGCTCGTGGACTAGCTGTGGGGGGTACGACCCTCGATACCGATGACAGACCACATGGGCTGCACCTCCAGGGGCGGCCCAGCCCATGAGATGAAGCCTTGCGGGGCACGACTCTGCTCGGCGCCTTCCGCAAGATACTAGGAAGATATCCTGAAGATGCTACGAGATCTGTTTGGATACGTATGATCCTATGATTCCTGTAATCTGTTATTACTTTTCGGTTATCTCTCAGATCTAACCAACTTGTAACCCTGCCCCCCGGACTATATAAGGCGGACAGGGACCCCCTCCAAACTCATGCAATATCATACGATAGCCAATACACACCAACAGATCACAGGAGTAAGGTATTACATCATACTGATGGCCCAACCCTGTCTAACTCGTATGTCTCTGTTGCTTTCTTGTTCTTAATTACACGCGAGTAAGGTATTACATCATACTGATGGCCCAACCCTGTCTAACTCGTATGTCTCTGTTGCTTTCTTGTTCTTAATTACACGCCTCTCTACTGATCAATCTACCTTCATGGGATACCCCTCGGAAGACTGCCGACGATATTCTGTCGACACACATAAATGGAACATACAAAATGTGTTATAAATATATACCTTGTAGTAACACAAAATAATGTTACAGTCCAAGTGTTATAAAGAAACATATACACGTGGACCTTCCTATTCATAGGCGACACGAACATCGCACCTAGCTGTCGTCAAGGCTGTTAGGCAATCACATCGTGGTCATCAACGTGAACCAAGTAGCAATGAGTAAGGAGGTGTTTGGTAGGGCTCCACCTGAGGGGCTTCTTCGGAGGAGTCGGAGAGCTGCTATGACCACCAGAGGACATTTTCATTAATACAGTGACAAATGGATAAATAAATAGTTGAATTAAACATCGACTATAAACATTAAAGTTTAGAGTGCTAAAGTTCTATACGTTGGTCCGAGGCAGCAACGGCATGAATGGAGGCGGCAACGGCATGAATGGAGGAACAGTACCAACATCGCCAACATTGAAGGCATACGGTTGTCCAACATCTCCAAGCTGCTTGTGCGCCATGAGCAACCAAGCAAAGGTGATGAGCTCCCCTCCTGTGCTTAGCGACGTCGCATGCACTGCTGCTCGCGACTAACGAGCAGCTTCGTCCAGACGCTCATTAACTCCTCCAGCGTTTCTCTGCACGCCGGAGGTCCGGATGATAAACCCAAGCGTCGCAGAAGATCTCTGGCTCTCCACAATTTGGTGAAATGGTCCGATGTGTGCCAATCTTCTTGAGCGATCTTGTCAAGAAACAATTTTATGGTAGGTCCGGTGGTGCCACTGACAGGCAACATTTCAGGTCGTGTTACCACAAGGTAGAGCATGTAGTTGGACAGATTGCGGCATGCAGTTACCAAGTGACTGATATCATCTATGAAAGTGTGTTGTAAGTATACCTCCGTGAATATGTGAAAGCACACAATGCCATAACCTAGACTGGCTCCAAAGTCGGGCAGCAGATATTTCAGGAAGGGGCCTATGTCAGGCCATTCGGCTTCCACTAGACTGATCGGGTGATCTCTGTGTAATCTATACACTGTCTGTATGATAGACTCCACTGTCGTCTTGTCCACCTTGACATGTTCAGTATCCAACAGCTTGCTCAGCCACAGTAATGGCTTTTTTCCTTCATTGGCTCCGACTAGTATTGCCGTCATCCTCGCCACCCTCTTCACTAGCTTGGACAGCCTCGACTTCTCGCAACCCACATAGCTCAGAAAGTTGTACTGCCCCATGGAATTTGACCACAACGTCCTCCCCTCAGACTGCCTGATACAGCTGGAGAGGAGGGATGTGCATACATGAGCGAGCCCACAACACCTTCGAGCCTTCAACCATGACCAAGTCCATGGCGACATCACTAACAAAAATACTGCACAAGCTTCCAGGAAAAAGGCTCCGGAAAATAACAAGTACGTGATTGCAAGATCGGCCCTGCTGTATCCAAGATGGTCGCTTACAAGGAAGAGCACAAAAGCGACTACCATAGAAATTTGAGACAAGCTTCGAAGTACGATGCCACCTTTTGTACGAATCACCTGAGCCTTGGTGAAGAGATCATCGTACATTAGGTCAAGTTCAACCTCCAATAACTTGGGCATGTGGGCCTTGCGAATTCTAGATGATGTTAGTACACTCCTTTGGTAATCTTCCATTTGGTGCAAGGTGTGTCCTGCAAAGAGTTCTCGGACACCTGGAGCTGATTGCAAAGCAAAAGAAACAATGCCAAGATAATCAACATCATCAGCCCGCTCTAGTCTTGGAACCACTTACACATTTTCAGTGATATGAGAGCCATCATCTTCATTAGTATTGGAGCCACTCGTGTTTTTATTTTTCTAAAGAGCACCACCCATGTTTCTTAGGTTCCCATACATTAAGGCCGTTGTCCTTTCCTCATACTTGATGATTCCAGTAACAGAGACAAAAATACCTGAAGCTGTAAGTTGATGACTGTATTGATCAATGGACTTCCAAAATACATAGATGGCAAGGGTAACTTGAACAATCAAATTCAGCAAATGTCTCAACCATAAAAAGTTGTCCTCAATGGCAAAAGCGGTGATTGTGTCTTGTCCACCAAGATGTATGAGCAGGAAAGGTGCCCAAAAGAAAGCTAATTGGTGGACCCCTCTTAAAGTGTCACTTCCAGTAGTTGTATCCTCATGTCTTAAAAGAAAGCCAAGGGCATAAACTGCTACCAAGTCTGCACCTAGGTAAGCTATCCAAATTATGAAATTAAGTAACATGTTGGTGCTACGCCGCCGAAGACTGCCAGTAAAAAAGGGAAAATCTGTAATGTGAAACTGTGGAGCACCAAGAACTGAATTTCCCACTCATTCCAGAGTTTCTTGATGTTCTGCATCATGTACTTGATTCCCTAGGCGCCTTTAATTACCACTGTTGATTGCAGTTATGTACATATATGTATGGTGTGGTGTAAGAAATAAAAAGTACATATTAAAACTGATGTCTTTTGTAGATGCTCAGTATAAATAGTTAAACTCACACTACTACAAAACAAGGATATTGTATCACTTTCTTGTAACATATTCATCAATGTGTTCCAGTGAAATTTCATAGTAACACCAAATAGTGTGTTACAGACTTCGGTTGTAACACAAAATACTTTTTTTTATAAAAAATGTGTTATTGGCAATAATTATAGTAGCACAAAATTAATGTTACAAGCAAAATGTTACAAAAGTGTACTATGTTGTAACACATAAATGGAACATATAAAATGTGTTACAAATATATACCTTGTAGTAACACAAAATAATGTTACACTTCAAGTGTTACAAAGAAACATATACATGTGGACCTTCCTATTCATAGGCGACACGAACATCGCTCCTAGCTGTCGTCAAGGCTGTTAGGCAATCACGTCGTGGTCATCACAGGTGAACCAAATAGCAATGAGTAAGGGGGTGTTTGGCAGGGCTCCACCTGAGGGGCTTATACGGAGGAGTCGGAGAGCTGCTATGACCACCAGACGACATTTTTATTAATACAGTGACAAATGGATAAATAAACAGTTAAATTAAACATCGACTATAAACATTAAAGTTTAGAGTGCTAAAGTCCTATACGTTGGCCCGAGGCGGCAACGGCGACGGCGTGAATGGAGGCGGCGACGTCGGCTCGAATTTAGATGCAACGGGTTCATGAATATATGGATTAACAGGACCAACATCGCCAATAATGAAGGCATACGGTTGTCCAACATCTCCAAGCTGCTTGTGCGCCATGAGCAACCAAGCAAAGGTGATGAGCTCCCCTCCTGTGCTTAGCGACGTCGCATGCACTGCTGCTCGCGACTTGCCAGCGGAGTAAACGAGCAGCTTCGTCCAGACGCTCATTATCTCCTCCAGCGTTTCTCTGCATGCCGGAGGTTCGGATGATAAACCCAAGCGTCGCAGAAGATCTCTGGCTCTCCACAATTTGGTGAAACGGTCCGATGTGTGCCAATCTTCATGAGCGATCTTGTCAAGAAACAATTTTATGGTATGTCCGGTGGTGCCACTGACAGGCAGCATTTCAGGTCGTGTTACCACAAGGTAGAGCATGTAGTTGGACACATTGCGGCATGCAGTTACCAAGTGACCGATATCATCTATGAAAGTGTGCTGTAAGTATAGCTCCGTGAATATGTGAAAGCACACAATGCCATAACCTAGACTGGCTCCAAAGTCGGGCAGTAGATATTTGAGGAAGGGGCCTATGTTAGGCCATTCGGCATCCACTAGACTGATCGGGTGATCTCTGTGTGATCTATACACTGTCTGTATGATTGACTCCATTGTCGTCTTGTCCACCTTGACATGTTCAGTATCCAACAGCTTGCTCAGCCACAGCAATGGTTTTTTTCCTTCATTGGCTCCGACTAGGATTGCCGTCATCCTCGCCACCCTCTTCACTAGCTTGGACAGCCTCGACTTCTCGCCCACATAGCTCAGAAAGTTGTACTGCCCCATGGAATTTGACCACAGCGTCCTCCCCTCAGACTGCCTGATACAGCTGGAGAGGAGGGATGTGCCTACATGAGCGAGCCCACAGCACCTTCGAGCCTTCAACCATGACCAAGTCCATGGCGACATCACTAACAAAAATATTGCACAAGCTTCCAGGAAAAAGGCTCCGGAAAATAACAAGTATGTGATTGCAAGATCGGCCCTGCTATATCCATGATGGTCGCTTACAAGGAAGAGCACAAAAGCGACTACCATAGAAATTTGAGACAAGCTTCGAAGTACGATGCCACCTTTTGTACGAATCACCTGAGCCTTGGTGAAGAGATCATCGTACATTAGGTCAAGTTCAACCTCCAATAACTTGGGCATGTGGGCCTTGCGAATTCTAGATGATGTTAGTACACTCCTTTGGTAATCTTCCATTTGGTGCAAGGTGTGTCCTGCAAAGAGTTCTCGGACACCTGGAGCTGATTGCAAAGCAAAAGAAACAATGCCAAGATAATCAACATCATCTGCCTGCTCTAGTCTTGGAACCACTTCCACATTTTCAGTGATATGAGAGCCATCATGTTCATTAGTATTGGAGCCACTCGTGTTTTTGTTTTTCTGAAGAGCACCACCCATGTTTCTTAGGTTCCCATACATTAAGGCCATTGTCCTTTCCCCATACTTGATGATTCCAGTAACAGAGACAAAAATACACTACCGGAAACCGGCGATTTGCCGAGTGCCGAGGCTTTGCCGAGTGTATTTTATCGGGCACTCGGCAAAGACCGTGTTTGCCGAGTGCCAAATAAAATACACTCGGCAAACAAAAACACACGGCAAAATACGTCTTTGCCGAGTGTTTTTTTCTGGCACTCGGCAAAGATGTATTTTGCCGAGTGCCTTTGTTTTGGCACTCGGCAAAGAAGCTTTTTGCCGTGTGCATTTTTTTTTGCCCTCGGCAAATCATTTTTTCGAAGCAATTTTTGAGGCCCTAAATGAATTCAAATGAAAAACTTTTCAACTACAAAGTTGTATAACTTCTCAAGATCTACAAAGTTTATTTTGGTCATTTCTTCATTTGACAAAGCGACAATAACGTTGTTCATAAAATCTACATCTCTCATATCTCTCATATTAGTTTCATGAAAGTAGAAGATACATATATAAGATTTGTGAACAATGTTACTACCACTATGTCGGATGAACAAATGACCAAAATAAACTTTGTAGATCTTGATAAGTTATGAAATTTTGTAGTGGGCAACATTTTGATTTGAAATCATCTTGTCATGCAAAAACGACGTTTGAATTTGAAAATTTTAAAATTTGAATTTTTCAAACGACCTCGGATGAAAAAACTTCCTAAATGAAAATTGTAGATCTCCAAAAGTTATGAAACTATGTAGTTGACAACTTTTTGATTTGAAATCATCTTATCATGCAAAACTATGTTTGAATCTCTCAAATTTAAAATTCAAAATTTTCAAACGACCTCGGATGGAAAAACTTACTAAATGAAAATTGTAGATCTCAAAAAGTTATGAAACTTTGTAGTTGACCACTTTTTGATTTGAATTCATTTAGGGCCTCAAACAAGCAATTTACTCTCAGTTTGCCGAGTGTTTTTTTTTAGCACTCGGCAAAGCCGTATTTTGCCGAGTGCCTATGTTTTGGCACTCGGCAAAGAGGTATTTTGCCGTGTGTATTTTTTTGGCCCTCGGCAAATCAGTTTTTCGAATCAATTTTTGAGGCCCTAAATGAATTCAAATGAAAAACTTTTCAACTACAAAGTTGTATAACTTCTCAAGATCTATAAAGTTTATTTTGGTCATTTCTTTATTTGACAAAGCGACAATAACGTTGTTCATAAAATATACATCTCTCATATTAATTTCATGAAAATAGAAGAGAGATATATATGATTTGTGAACAATGTTACTACCACTATGTCGGATGAACAAATGACCAAAATAAACTTTGTAGATCTTGAGAAGTTATGAAATTTTGTAGTTGGCAACGTTTTGATTTGAAATCATTTTTCATGCAAAAATGACGTTTGAATTTGAAAATTTGAAAATTTGAATTTTTCAAACGACCTCGGATGAAAAAACTTCCTAAATGAAAATTGTAGATCTCCAAAAGTTATGAAACTATGTAGTTGACAACTTTTTGATTTGAAATCATCTTATCATGCAAAACTACGTTTGAATCTCTCAAATTTAAAATTCAAATTTTTCAAACGACCTCGGATGGAAAAACTTACTAAATGAAAATTGTAGATCTCAAAAATTTATGAAACTTTGTAGTTGACCACTTTTTGATTTGAATTCATTTACGGCCTCAAATAAGCAATTTACACTCGGTTTAGTATAATATATTGGGAACTAAAACGGATTCTAGACACAAGTGACAGTGTGGTGTAGTGGTAGAGGAGGTTTGTGCGCAGCAAGAGGTCTTGGGTTCGAATCCCGTCGGCCGCGTAGCCGTGAAATTTACGCGAAAAAAGCCGGAGATGGATAGGCGCTGACCGGTGGGGGCCTCCACCAATTAAAAAAAATTTCCATTTTTTTTGGGTAAAAATTTCCATTTTTTTCGGGTTTTTTTTCGGTTCCAACTTTGCCGAGTGTCGGCACTCGGCAAAGGCTTTGCCGAGTGCCTGATAAAAGACACTCGGCAAAGACGTCTTTGCCGACTCTTTTTTTGCCGAGTGCTCTTTGCCGAGTGCAACACTCGGCAAAGCCTTTGCCGAGTGCAAATTGGGCTTTGCCGAGTGCCCCTGGCACTCGGCAAATTCACTGAGTCCCGTAGTGATACCTGAAGCTGTAAGTTGATGACTGTATTGATCAATGGACTTCCAAAATACATAGATGGCAAGGGTAACTTGAACAATCAAATTCAGCAAATGTCTCAACCATAAAAAGTTGTCCTCAATGGCAAAAGCGGTGATTGTGTCTTGTCCACCAAGATGTATGAGCAGGAAAGGTGCCCAAAAGAAAGCTAATTGGTGGACCCCTCTTAAAGTGTCACTTCCAGTAGTTGTATCCTCATGTCTTGAAAGAAAGCCAAGGGCATAAACTGCTACCAAGTCTGCACCTAGGTAAGCTATCCAAATTATGAAATTAAGTAACATGTTGGTGCTACGCCGCCGAAGACTGCCAGTAAAAAAGAGGAAAATCTGTAATGTGAAACTGAGGAGCACCAAGAACTGAATTTCCCACTCATTCCAGAGTTTCTTGATGTTCTGCATCGTGTACTTGATTCCCTAGGCGCCTTTAATTACCACTGTTGATTGCAGTTATGTACATATAAGTATGGTGTGGTGTAAGAAATAAAAAGTACATATTAAAACTGATGTCTTTTGTAGATGCTCAGTATAAATAGTAGAAACTCAAGGCAAATGGATAAATAAACAGTTAAATTAAACATCGACTATAAACATCAAAGTTTAGAGTGCTAAAGTTCTATACGTTATATTTAATTTAGGAACTATTAATTGATGAAAAGAGTATAGTAGATATTTATTCTGAATTTTATAGCTGGGCATCTCCAGCATCTCTCCAATAATGTATCCTTAATATATGTATTGGGGTAGCCAAATATTTTTTTTTTGTGAATATTAGGGGAGTTGCTACGGTAGTACCCTAATATATCTTTCCAAATACTAATATGAAAGGTAGGTCCCATAGGTGTGTAAGAAAAAAGATAGCTGAGAAGTGAAAGTTTAGGTGGGCCACATGCTACACTAGGGGAGATGCAACCCCCCCTCCTCTTTATTTGAGGGGAGATGAGGTAAATATTGTTGGTCACAAAAAAAAGGATAGGTATTGGGGAATTGTTGGAGCAAAAAAAACATGAGTATCCCTAATATAATAGTTTTATGGGGATCGGACGAGGTATTGGGGACTGTTGGTGATGCTTTTAACAGATAGCTAATTAATTTGTGTAGTTTCCTATTTGTACACATTCCTAACTTGATAATTAAAGTCATTGTAGATAGTTATAAAGTTATCACATCCAACACATGAATTTACAACTATACTGAGGTCAATCGTTGAATCTTGATGCCTGCCAGGCAACAAATCTGGCCACCAGACACTCAAAATTGAGAGCCTGGATTGCTGACTGGTGAGACAACGTTGCCTGGGTAAGGTAATAAACAAAATAACCCCATACTGATTCTATTAGATTATAAGACATATTATAATAGAAAAGACACATCTGCCCTGACTTCATTTGGTAATCAATTTAATTTTTTCACGTATAGACGTTAAGTAAAGGACCATTTTATTTGATATAAATGACAAGCAACAATATAATACATACCAAATTTGTGTGGCTATTTGCTATAAAATTGCCCTTTTGTCCAAAAAATAAATCCCTTACATTGGGTATAATTATTTAATGGAGTATTCGATTCACCCCTTGAACTAGTCACTTAATTTCAAAGCCCCTTGGAACTTCAATATAGAACGACATACACACCTGAACTTTTAAAACCAGATACAATACCCTCCTTAACCATTTCAAAGTGGTTTCTCGGATGATTTCGCTAACGTGACAGTGGAGCCCACCTATCACTCGGTCTCTCCCTTCTCTTATATATAAAATGGCATAGCTTTTTCATATGAATATAAACTTTATGTTAATTACGTAGAGCTTGACACGGTAGTTGATAAATATTTTTATTTAATATATTTTAAAGGCTCAAATATTCATTTTCAGTTACCAGATTTTAAAATTGTAAAATTGATTCTTTCAAATGGTCTCGGATGTTGACATAGTCTATACTAAAGTTATAGTCCCAGTAAGATGTACAACTTTATAATTGACAATGTTTTTATCTGAGATTGTTTAGAGGTTCGAATATTTGTTTTAAGTTCTCTAATTTTGAAATTCAATCATTTTAGATTTTTTCAAACAACCTTTGATGTTGACATGGTCTACACGAAAGTTGTAGCTTTGAACATTATCTATAACTTTGTTGTTGATTATTTTTTTTATTTGAGGCCATTTAGAGGCCCAAATTTTTATCATTTGAAAAATTCAAAGACATTAAATTTCAAATTTTGAGAAATTAACTCCATACAACCTCAAATAAAAATATTATCAACTACAAAGTTGTTGCACAAATTGAGAGCTACGACTTTGGTGTAGACCGTGTCACATTTGAAAAAATAAAAAGAAATGAATTTCAAAATTGAGAGCTACGACTTTGCTGTACGAATCACTGAGCCTTGGTGAAGAGATCATCGTAAAAGAGAGATCTTGCTAATTCTCAGTGGTTTACCTCAGTACGCATGATGGATTGGATTGAAGTAACCGGCCGCGCCAGTCAGTTCGGCTTAGCTTGGTCGATTATTTGTCTGGTGTACCAGAACTGTATCTTCAACAGTAAATAATGCTGCAACCTCCGCTTCAGTTTGGAAGGGAATGGTCCATGCATACCGATGCCAACGACCAGCAGACCGATCCCATTTCGATTATATATGGAATCTAACCCATCGATCATTATTCCATCCGCTGACCTGATCAACACACAAAATTGAAACTACTCACTCAATTCCGAAATATAAGAGATCTTCAGTTTTTCTATATCAAATTATCTTAAGTTTATTTGACCAATTTTGCAGAGTAAAATCTTAACTTCTATTACATCAAAAGGGGTACGTTTTATCTCATAATAATATGTCTAAGGAAGCTTAATTATTTGATGTCATAAATATTATTGTTCTTTTTTCTAGAACTTTTGTGAAATTTATGACAATGTGAGTTCAACCAACTAAAAATACATCATATTTCAGCACAGAAGGGGTATTTAAGAACATATAAATTATCCATGTATCGTAAATTTTATGCCACATACGTATGATGTATTCACTTCTCCAGATCATTTGATTTCCATGATGGGCAAAAGCTACATGCAGCATAGCAGCAGAGACGATGAACTTGAACTTACGCGGGAAGGGATCTTTGCATATCTCAGTTATATTTATTTGGCATGCAGTAGCAGGGCATATATAGATTTTTTTCTCGAATATGCAGCAGAAATCAGTTGTTTTTTTTTCTCAAATACGTGGCAGGGAGATATGTAGAACGCAAAATGGATCAAACCAAAGATTGCATGTAATTTCAAAGTAGTTGTTTTTCTCATGATTATGAGCATATGTTATTACATACATTGTAGATCCAATAATTAAATTACATACCTCGGTTATGTTGAATTTGCATGCAGCAGCAGGAGATAGAAGCCAAACGGATGGAACCGACGATTGAGCGAGTGTTGTGCTTGTGTGCGTGTGTGAGGACGGGTCTGAGGGAGAGTCTAGACAGAAGCAAATGTTCATCAGAGATGATTCTTTGCTTATTGGGTGAGAAAAGTAGCTGGTGGTGGTAGTCCACAGAAACTTTGCTTTTTAGCCAAATGTTCGGATAAACTTTTCTTTTGTGTGTCTGTATGCTCATCAGAGATGATTCTTTGCTTATTGGGTGAGAAAAAGAAAACAAAAGACGATTCTTTGCTTGGAACCAGCTAACGGGCTGCTGCAGAATTTTCAAATAAGTAGCAAGGCTCCTCTGTTCCTCGTTATATATCTGCCTGATCTGGTCCTACAGTATCCTTATTGAGTCAGTACACTATCCTTTTGTTTTGATGCCTTGTGAGGGACTCAAAGTGAACAAAGTTAGGGAATCCAATTTACTCCCTCCATCCAAAAAACTTGATATTCTAGAATTCAAAAAAATGTGTCAGGAAACTTGATGTTTTAGCTTTTGGATAATAGATTAGGTTCATATCAACTTGAGATTGTGATCTGCATGTTTCCGTATATTCCTTTCAATAAAAGATTTTTTCACCATCAATAAATAGGGATATATGAGTAATTTCTGTTGATTATTAATCTACCCTAAAAATCCTAAAACATTAAAATTTTTGGACGAAAGGAGTACTAGCTAGATGTAGAATCCGACACCCTATTCGCTTGGCTTATAAGCCGTACTTTTTCAGCCAACGAACAATATTTTTCTCTCACAATAAATCAGCCAACAGTACTTTCAGCCATAGCTTATCAGTCAAGCGAACAGGGCACGAGCTGCTGCTGTCGACCAGTGTTTTCTTTAACACTGGTCTATTATTAATTAAAGAACGTTTGGAAGGCTCCATGCTAAATCTCACAAAATAAATCAAATAAAAAATAAATTTTAGAAAACTACCATATTAGTATTTGGCCAACAAAATAAGATTCCATACTAATCTCAAGGTCTAGAAACTACCAGTTTGATCAAAGAAAGTAAAATAAAAATCTCCATTATACTCACTACTACATAATGATTATTGGAAGCGGGCGTTTTTTTTATTTCTGGAGGCGGGCATTGCAACCGCCTCCAATCAAAGGTCATGGTTAATCCGTGACCTACAGAGACGGTTGCTTTGCTCGTCTCCGTAAATCAAACACGAAAAAAGAAACACCCGTACACAGGCCCGCCGAGCCCATCTATGGGCCCGTCGAGCCCATCCACGCGCCGCCGCCGCCGCTAGCTGTATCTGCGCGTTGTCGCCGTCGCCGTCCCTGTATCTGGTCGTGCCCGCCCTCGATCCACCATCGGGGGACGCCACCACCCTCGATCTGCCGTCGGAGGATGGGCACGCCCTGGATCTGCCGCCAGGGGATGCCACCACCCTCGATCCACCGTCGAAGGACGGGCACGCCCTGGATCCACCACCGGTGAGTGCGCCCACCCTGGATCCACCACCGAGGGATGCCACCACCCTCGATCCGCCGCCGAAGGACAGGCGCCCCTAGATCATTGTAATATACAACATGTTTAACTTTTGGTAATGCATATAGGGCTTGTCTAACATGGTTAAGATAACCGCCGAAAAGCGTGTGAAGAAGCTCAACCTTGGATCAAACTTGATAAGCAACTAGATTTACTTACAAGTATTGCATATGCATGAATGTTGTTTTGTCGTTTTGTTCCATTTGTCCTTTAATGACTATTTTCATAAAAAGAAATATAGCCTAAGGCAAAATATTTTAAAAAACTTGAGGGTTTGAGAGGGGTCACTCACACCAGTCCCAATTGGTGTTTATTTGAATCTTATTCAAGTTGGGACTTGATTAGGAACAGGCAGCGTGAAGGATTATTGAAGATTTGCTGGAAAAGAGTGACCGGACGCTGCACCGGACTCTGATGTCTAGCGTCCGGTCAGTTCATAGGAGGTGAACAGAAGCTGAAGGAGTGACCGGACTCTGCGTTTGAGCGTCCGGTCAGGAAGGGTTCCAGCGTCCGGTCGATCTACATGGCGTTCAAGGCAACTGACCGGACCCTTCCTGCGTCCGGTCATGGACCACCGGACGCGTCCGGTCGTGATTCCAGAGGAATTGGTCCTCTCTGGAATCGACCGGATGCTGGGTGGTAGCGTCCGGTCGCTACCACCAGAGCGTCCGGTCAGTAGATCTCGTGCGGCATTAGGACTCTTAATCTGTTTCCTTGTTTGTCGCGTAGGGGGACCCATATAACCGCGCACCGTACGCCGTGTCCCGCATCCCCTCCGTGCCCTAGCCGTAGAGAGCCGCCGCCGTCTTCCGCGCCCTAGCCGTCACGCCGTCCCGAGCCTTCGCGCCAGCACCGCCGTGACCCTATCCCGCGCCGCCGTGCCTCCACCGCCGCAGCCGCCGCTCTCGCACACCACCACACCCTGCCTCTCGCGTAACTCCACGCGCCGCCCGCTTCACCCACAGTTGCCGTGCCGCCATCGTGCCCTGCCTGCGTCTACCACCGGAGCCATCACTGCAGTGTCCTCTCACCACTCCACGCCGGTAAGGCCCTGCCCCAACGCCGTCGTGCCCCAACCCGCACTGTTATCACAAGCATTGACTTCAAATTGCTTACAGGGCCATTGATTCATCGTGAACCCTAACCCTAGTGGTCCCGGTGTTCCCCCTGCATGACACTACTTTCCTATTCTTCAGATCATCGGTTTCGTTAGGTAGAAAGCCCGTCGTTTCAATTTCTTATCTAAATTGCTTGCTTCCTAGGGTTTCGCATCCATTAGATATATTGTATTTATTTGTATATATATCTATTCCATCATGTAGTGAGTCGGTGCCGTTGAGGTGTCAGGTGCTGTTGTCAGTTAACTCGGGGCCAAGCTCGCGAGTACGGATCGAGGCCAAGCCTTGAAAGTGTCAGGGCAGTTACTCTTGTCAGCGACAGTTGTTCTTGTTAGCAGCGGTTGATCTTTTCAGATGGCTCGCATGAAGAATGTTGGTGGTGGTCCAGGAGATGATGATTGGAGGCCCCCGCCTCGCCTGCCTGCAGATCCAAAAGGCAAGGCGACAAAGAAGATTGCATCCAAGCAAAGGAAGTACCCAGATGCAGAGACAGCTCGAGCAGCGGCAGTTGCAGAGGCCGCAGAGCATGCCGAGAGAGGAGGTGCTCGCAGTGGGGTTGTGATTGTAGATCCACCACTTTCATCGGGAACAAGGGCTGGGATTGAGCGAGTTGAGCGCCTTCTTGGTAGTCCACCTAGGACTATCACTGTTGAAGGAGGGCATTATACTATTGATGAAGGTCAGCCTTAGGGGGAGTCACAGCCGCATGCAGCGCTAGTAGAGCAGACTCAGGAGGGTGAGCAGGCCGAGCAGGCCGAGGAGACAGAGCAGGCACCACAGCCCTAGCTTCGCCCTTCTGGTCGTACCCGGGTCCTAGTCTCACCGAGGCCACAGACACAGCGGAGGGGATCGCGTCCACCGCCTAGACCACAGGGTTTGCCTCTAGTGGTACATCTTGACTTGAGGGCCGCCACAGCCAAGCAGGTTTAGTAGCTTTGCTTCGTGGAGTTTGATGTGTGGTTTCCACCCAGGAGGGATGAGAGAGCAGTAGAGGGTTTCTACACGCCACTACAGGAGGATTTCTACAATGCTTATCTCAACAGTGGGGCAGTGTTCAGATCTCAGTAGGTATGCAGTATAGAGTCTATTGTGGCAGCAGCCGGAGAGCATATCCACCCATACTTATCATATCTGCCAGGGCTGACAGATTTGATTGGACGGACAGGGTTATAGGTTCCATCATGGGTCCGTCAGTTCTATGCTTCTCTGTTTATTGACCCGCATCATAGATATATTCACTTTGCATTCAAAGGCAGAGACTACAGAATGACGAGTCAGAGGGCCAGGGAGATACTGAGGCTATAGGAGCAGCCAGTCAGGATACATGAAGTCTATTATGGACAGCAGGAGCCTCCTAGGCGTCCTTATGGTGGTATGGTGCCCCCTACTGATCTTGTGCGCCATTGCTTCAAGGAGCCCTTTGGTGAGGGGTCGCGGAGGAACCCCAGTGACCTTACTCCTACAGCTAGAGTGCTAGAGGCTATTATGAGGAGGACACTGCTTCCCAGGTTGGGATACAGGGAGGGCCTAACATGTATCCAGCTTTGGCTCCTCAATGCCCTGATGCAGCAGACAGTGTTTGATATTTGGGAACTCCTTCTGTCAGAGATGGAAGACACGATAGCTGAGGGCTTCAAGGGTCGCAGACAGCTTCCATATGCACATTGGATCACATTCCTTATCCTCAAAGCAGTGCAAGTTAGGACACCAGAGATGGTTGTAGAGTACAGAGGTGCCACCACAGAGTTCCCAGCATATAACATGGCACAGAGGATCAGGCACAGCACTCCTCAGGCACCCAGTCAGCCTCACCATCGTCCAGATGTACCAGAGTCCGCAGCTCAGTAGGATGAGATTATTCAAGGGATAGCAGCTACTGAGGAGAAGCAGCTTGAGGCATAGCAGGAGGTGAGCGAGCCCAGTGACTGCTCAGACGACGACTACCAGCCTATTCCTCATATGCCTCCATGCAGACATGACCATGAGGCCGGCAGTTCTAGCTCAGCTCCACCTGCACCGTAGACGAACCCTGCTCTCATTGCTATTCTTGAGCGGATGCAGCAGGATCAGGCACGACAGGCTCAGGAGACCGCTGCCAACTTTTCACAGTTTCAGGCTCGTCAGGAAGAGTTCTAGCGACAGCAGCAGGTCCTCCAGCAGCAGTAGCAGCAGATGCATCAGCAACAGTTACTCATGCAGCAGCAGCTTATGGGATTTATGCAGCATGTAGTAACAGCACTTGGGGCTCCACAGTCATAGCCTTCACCCTAGCTTGCTCAGCCTACCACCACCACGATGACTCCAGCAGTACAACCCAGTGGGCTTCCGAGTCAGGGACAACCTCCAGCTCAGTTTGCTTCTCCCCCAGTACAGGTGTCCCAGTGGTTATCCTCGCCAGTGGTAGCCCCGCAGTTCACACCATTTCAGATGGGCTTCACACCGAATCAGTCATCCTCGCTATTTATCCCTGACACGTCAGTCTCCAGGAGTCTTGGAGCATCTTTCAGCGAGTTGACAGGGATGCCTACACCGCCACATATATGCATGCCCTAGGTCCTTCTACAGCAGCTCCCGTCGCCGTGACTACTCAGAGGCTCCCCTCTTCTGTCGCATCTTCAGATCCTACGACAGACATACCAGCAGCATCATAGGCAGCACCTGCCCTAGCTCAGACCCAAACCGCTTCAGCGATGCTTCCAGCCACAGAGGGTCAGTCAGCACAGAGCTCAGGGTCAGATGATGATGGCGCCCAGTTCCAGCTTGCTCCTCGTACTTCAGCGCCCGACTTGTCTGCTGCAGCCCCGCCAACCGACCCTTAGGTTTTGGTGTTTGATGCCAAAGGGGGAGAGGGTTCGAGTATGTAGACTCAGGGGGAGCGACTTTTAGGGGGAGCCTAGTTAGCTATTAGTCTATTATATACATTTGGAGTTTTATTTGTGTGATACACTATTACTATTATGCATTCGTGTGTTTACCTTCATGCATTAAACTATATCTATGTGATAGTGATATCTACATGACCGTGATATATGACATGTGTGCCCTCTACTTTGAATTATTTATATGTCATATCACTTGTGTTATGCTCATTTGCCTTTGCTTCCGCGTTTATACTCCAATGCAAATGAGCTTGTTACTTGTACTCATGCTTATTTCATATCTTTTGAGTACATCGTGTTGGCTTAGGTCATATAAGCTTGACTAACACCTTTGTTCTTATTGACAAAAGCTTATATGAACTAAGCAAGTCAAAAACCTCACTCTTTCACATACTTGAGGTGGTATTGTCATCAATCACCAAAAAGGGGGAGATTGAAAGCATCTAGGCCCCTAGTTGGGTTTTGGTGATTTATGACAATACAAGATTACTATGACTAACGTGTGTTTTGCAGAGGCAATTAAGTTAGGTCATAGTAATGGAGATCAATTGGGCGATCAAGGTGGTCATGCTCCTACGATGGAAATCGTTTCGGTTTTCAAAGGATGGAAGACAAGGTTAAGGATGACTAGTTCTAAGTGTCGATTGGAGTTGGAGTGACACTTAGAGTAGTTTAGGACTTTGTTTTTCCTTTGGCCGTACTATTAAGGGGGGTATGGACGGGTAGCTTGACCTAGGTGAGTCTAGTGAGTTAGGTGTGGTGCACACTTGCTAAATCTAACACTAGGTAGCTCCAACAAAGCCCTTAGATCCTTTGGAGCAAACTTCATTCTCATATGATCGAGAGTTGGAAGTGAATGGAGGGTCAAATACTGACCGGACGCTAGCTTCGGTGCGACCGGACGCTGGCCGCAGGGTCCGGTCAGTTCATTTGACTAAGGTGAACTCGTCTGGTTTGACCGGACGCTGGAGAGGTCAAGTGACCAGACGCTGAGGGCCAGCGTCCGGTCAACTCCAGTAAGGTTCCAAAGATGAAAATCAGCGACCGGACGCGTCCGGTCAGTACTGACCGGACCCTGGGGGTTCAGCGTCCGGTAGAGTACAGTAAGGGTCTAGTGAGGGTTTAATACGACCGGACGCATCCGGTCAGTGGTGATCGGACCCTGCCAGCGTCCGGTCAACTCTTAAACACTAGTGTGCGGGTTGAACTGACCGGAGCGTCCGGTCAACCCGCAGAGGCACATAACGGTTCATTTTTCAGCCCATGTTATAAATAGAAGCTCCACTCATGTGTGGAGTTACTTTTGCTCATTCCAACAGCTGAGAAACACGTTTGTGAGTGCCAAGAAGAGCAAGGTCCTAGTGAGGTGATTGTGATTCGAGAATCCAAGAGAGTAGCCTCATTTGTGAATCAAGAGTAGCAAAGTGTGCATCCATCTCCTCATTAGGCTTCGCATGGTCAAGTGAGAGTTCGTGCTTGTTACTCTTGGTGATCGCCATCACCTAGACGGCTTAGTGGTGATTGGGAGCTTGGTGATCACCCGGCGGAGCTTGTGGGTGACCCAACTCAAGTTGTGAGCGGTTGTGGGTGATTCACTGCGATGAAGTGTCGAAGAATCAACCCGTAGAGAGCACTTGATCCTTGCGCAGATCAAGGGGGAGCTACACCCTTGCGTGGGTGCTCCAACGAGGACTAGTGGGGAGTGGCGACTCTCCGATACCTCGGCAAAACATCGCCGCGTCTCCTCTCCTCCCTTTACTTTGAGCATTTACTTTGAGCATTACTTTGAGCAATTCAATTCTTGTCATTTACATTCCTAGAATTGTCATGCTAGAGTAGGATTGGAACTTAGGTTGCAAGTCTATTTGTGCGATAGAACATTAGAAACACTTTCTAGGCACAAGGGGTTAATTGGGCTATCAATAGGATTTAATTATTACAAGAAAATTTAGAATTAGCCCAATTCACCCCCCCTCTTGGGCATCTTGATCCTTTCATTGGGCATTGCCTGGGCTATGATTTTCGAAGGCGGGGCTTATAGTGTGCCCACCTCCAAAAAACGATTTAAGGAGGCGGTTGCGTTAAGACGACCGCCTCCAGAAAAAGAACATTTTTTTAGGCGGTTGTCTTAAAACGACCGCCTCCGTAATTTGATTTTATGAAGCAGGCAAACGTGATTGTCTCAATAAATGAAAATGACCGCCTCCGTTAATAGCCCGGCATTTTAGGAGGCGGTTGAATTTTGTATCCACCTCCGTTAATGCTTGGGCACCGTCTTCTAAAATCATTTGTGTAGTAGTGACTACTTGGCAAAGACCAAATGGACCACTATAGCTGCAGCTCCTAATTCATTTGGTTATTTATTAGTGTCGACACAAGATGCTCGGCAGTCCACCGAGGGGTATCCCACGATGGTAGGTTTGTTGGTGGGGATGCGCGTAATCAGGAACCGGATGGTGACACAAGGCGCAGAGATAGCGATTTAGATATGTTCAGGCCGTCTGATGGACGTAATACCCTACGTCCTATGTCTTTGGTGCATTGTATTGAGATGTATAGATCTTGTCCACTAGGGGACCCCTGCCTCTCCTTATATACTCTGGAGGGATAGGGTTACAAGAAAATTATCCTATTTGGTACTATACAATATCTTGCGGTGCACGCCTTGATCTTGTGGGCTGGGCCACCTCTGATGGTGCGGCCCATGTCTTGTCTTGTGGATACCGGGGGCCATACCCCCACAGCTAGTCCCCGAGCCTGACAGTAAGTGACGTAGTCACGTGGTGCCAGGGTCAGAAAGTAGAAGAAAGGCAGAAGACCGGCCGAGTAGGCAACCAGTCCACGGGCGGAGCCCTGAATTGAAAAGCGCATATTCACCGCAAGGTGAAGTGTGCCCACTTAGTCCCCGAGCCTGCTGGAAGATGAAGAATGAATCTTGTAGCAGGGTCAAAGAAAAAGAAGTCTGAAAGCTTGCCGACATCGTCTGACATGTGTGTATCAAGACCCCAGACATGCTGCCCAAGATCAGCACCCTGATCCGAACAGCATGGAGCAGCTTGATAGCACACCGATGAGGCACAGCAAGATCCGACCATCGAGGGAGTCCCCGGCGTAGCTGGCGACGTCCGAGCACCGAGGAGTCCCCAGCGTAGGTGGCGATGTCCGAGCACCGAGGAGTTCCCGGCGTAGCTGGCGATGTCCGCAAGGTGAAGTGGGGTGAAGTGTGCCCACTTAGTCCCTGAGCACGAAGAATTCGAGCGCCGAGGAGTAACCGACGTAGCTGGCAACGAAGCACGAGCGACGAACAGTCTGGTCAACTGGTCGGCAACGAAGTGAGCATTGAGTAGAAGCGACCGGCGAATAGTCCGATCAACTGGTCGGCGACGGAGTCCATGAACCTAGCGGTCCGACCAGTTGATCGGTGGAGAAGTCCGAGGACCAGGTGGTCTGATCACCTGGACGACGATCCTGCAATACAAATATGTAGAACGGGTAGTACATGATATAAAAATATATGAACTCCGGAGAAAAATCAGCAATGGCGATGAAATAGCATATGCAGCTCGGCGATCAGTTGGTGTGAAGATGTATTTATATTTAATACAAACCGCCCGAACAGTTAGTGTGTAGCTGAGTCTCCAGCCCTAGCTAGCCCGTTAACCATAACGCGGAGCGTGGAGCCCGTGTGCGTGTAGGAAGAACAAAGCGTCGCTAAGGAGCCACTGCCGACCACCCATAACACAGAGGGCAGACGCTCGTGCACGTGTAGGGAGGAGCCAGAGACAGGGCCGTCTCTGGGGACATCCGAGCATCAACATGACTGTTCGGGGGCTCAGAAAATCATTTGGAGAGCAAACATGGAGAAAACTGCTCGGAGAAACATTATGGCGATATACGAAGATCGGAGAATATTTAGAAAAATATTAAAGCATGACTTAGCTTTAGACAGAACGTCTGGTCGGCGGCGTATGACGTTATCTGGTCGGCGTTGACGAAATTGCCTGGTCCTCGAGCTTTCCGAACTGTCGTCATGGCGGCGGTCGCGGTTGTCACGGCGCCGTTCTTCGCGACGATCATCATTGCGACGCGGTAGGTGGTCGGAGTAAATAGTCCGGGCGACGTCGTCCTTAAATTAGTGGTCGGCGACACGGGCTGCTCGCTTAGCGGCTCGCTTGACGGCTCGGACGGTTCGTTTGACAGCTCGGACGGGTACGCGGAGTTGTAGGTGAACGGACGTCAGAGAGCCTGACAGAGTTTACTTGTAGACTTCTGACACGGAGTCGAATTAGTAGTCCGAGCAGTCGGAGGTACATCATAGATGGATCCATCTGGGCAAGCAGCAGGGACGTGATGTATGCCTTTGTAGATGCAAGTTTGGTCCATAACTAGCTTGCATGCCTGGTGATCCGTGGAAGCCTCTATGTCTTCATGATTTCCATAATTAGTTTGCTTGCGTCATCATGGATGGCGTTTTTTGATCTTGCTCTTTCCTTATTGGTTTGCGGTCAGCAGCGTTTGGTGCCACCGTCGCCTCGTGGAGACGTGATGATGAAGGTTGCCGAGCGGGGTGTCTTCCTTGAGCGAAGATCGACTTGTCGGAAAATTAATCCGTGCCTGTAGACGTGCTGTCATGCATGCTTGTCGCGTGCATGCATATCCACATGCGACTTCTAATATCTCAGATTAATTTAGCTAACTTGATAGCTCGTATATACTTCCTTGGCCCGATCGGATCTCGCCGTCTCGTGGAGACAGGGCGCCATCTTGGAAATCCGACGTGGTGATCTGCATGACAGGTACTGGCCCAGCAGATCGATCAGGTGTCGGCGTGGAACTGTCCCGCTGCACGCTGGTGACCGTGGCTCGTATGATAGAATACCGCCACGAATTGCTTCCGGATGCCGTGTTGACGACAGGAACAGTGACCGAGTTGTGGACGAGGATCGCCGCGGGAGCGACGGCGGCGACGATGTTGTCGCGCACGACGTTAAACGCCGCCACTGAATCGTTGTAGATGTTATTGATGCTGAGGTCCATCTGGCTCGCCATGGGATCAAGCGCATACCCCTACCTGGCGCACCAACGGTGTACAAAAGATGCTCGACAGTCCACCGAGGGGTATCCCACGATGGTAGATTTGTCGGTGGGGATGAGCGTAATCATGAACCAGATGGTGACACAAGGCGCAGAGACAGCGATTTAGACAGGTTCGGGCCGTCTGATCGACGTAATACCCTACGTCCTGTGTCTTTGGTGTATTGTATTGAGATGCATAGATCTTGTCCACTAGGGGACCCCTGCCTCTCCTTATATACTCTGGAGGGGTAGGGTTACAAGGAAAGTATCCTATTTGGTACTATATAATATCTTGCGGTGCACACCGAGCAGCGCCGTGCACGTCTTGATCTTGTGGGCTGGGCCACCTCTGATGGTGCGGTCCATGTCTTGTTTTGTGGATACCGGGGGCCATACCCCCACAATTAGTTTGTGCCCATCTCTTCCGGTTCGACTTCATATATGTCTGCATGAAAAGTATATTAACCCTTTTCAGTTTCTGATGTATATACTTTACGGTGCATGTATGCATAATAAGTCATATCTATATTCTATATATATTCTACATTCTATATTTCTATATCCACATCTATATACTCTAATAAAGCTAATGTTGGCTTCACCCAGGAACCACTCAAACACACACACGCCAACGCTCTTGGCGAGAGGTAGAAGAAGCACAATAGACACTATTTTCCGGCGACGAATGCTGCGGCGACAAACTCGCCTTTATCTTGGCTACATATTCACTGTACTTGGCAACTCAATACAGAGGAGCACAGGGGCTACATATAGGTCATGGACACACCGGGAGCTAACCTTCACAACCGCCCTTCATGCCATGATTCACATGACTCGCTCAGTGATGTCCGAGAGGCTCTCGCTCGTTCGGGCATCACGGCTTCCCCATGTGAAGGAAACCACATACACCACTCACTCTGTCAAACTAGCACCTAACTTCCTGGGTAACTTAGCCTCCACCATTACATGCTAGCATGCAACCCAAAAATAGAACCCGCACACACGGACAACACCATGGTGTGGTTTATTCCTGACAATCACCCCCTAAACCACGACACCCCGTACGCCCAACCTACATGAACGTCGGCTCGTCGTCGATGTCGATGCCTTTCTTGCCATCGCCGTGCTTGTCACTGCCTTCGCTCGAGCGCTCCAAGCTGCAGCATTGATGTCACCGACGCACCTCCCACTACTCCTCCATGAACAGCAGATGCTCAACGCCATCCGCGACCGCCTCGACTCCACCACAGCACTCCGCCACGCGTAGCCTGTCGACGAGCTTCTCTAGCAACATGGTCGACATATAACCTAGGTCCGGTACCAATTGTTGGCTTCGCTCAGGAACCACTCAAACACACACATGCCAACGCTCTTGGCAAGAGGTAGAAGAAGCACAATAGATACACTATTTTCCGACGACGAACGCCGCGGCAACAAACTCGCCTGTATCTTGGCTACATATTCGCTGGACTTGGCAACTCAATACAGAGGAGCACAGGGGCTACATATAGGCCATGGACTCACCAGGAGCTAACCTTCACGCCCAGCCTTCATGCCATGATTCACATGACTCGCTCAGTGATGTCCGAGAGGCTCTCGCTTGTTCGGGCATCACGGCTTCCCCTTGTGAAGGCAACCACGCACACCACTCACTCTATCAAACTAGCACCTAACTCCCTAGGTAACTTAGTCTCCACCATTGCATGCTAGCATGCAACCCAAAAATAGAACCCGCACACACGAACAACACCATGGCGTGGTTTATTCCTGACAGCTAATGTCCACTATGTACGGCGTAGAAGGAGGTGGGCAATAGAAGGCTTTGCTAAGGTGACCTGCACGGCAAGGCACAGGTGGTCCTGCACAACAATTGATCATTGGCCGTAGGAAGCCTCGCTTGATATTGTTGCTTTGTGACGATCAGAGGTAGTTGGTCTTGTTTTTAGATTGGCGGTTTGCAGCAAACTATGGCGGCTAGCCCTGCAGGTCAGGTCTAATTCAGTGTTGGACAGCGTCGATTAGTGGCGCAAGCAGATCTGACGATGGTGTGACGAGACTACTTGGTTTGCAGTGGACTATACAGGGCCAACCGTACATTGCAAAGGTTGGACTGAGGTGTTACATTTGTCGGTGACGACGACACAAGCGAGGGCGATGGTGTAGACTGCTCTGTCTTTCAGGTGATGTTGTTGCAACGTGGCAATCGGCTTGCGGTGGTATGGTGCTTGTGGAGGCACAGTGGTTGTACAGTCGTTTAGATTTCAGTTGTAGAGTGATGGTTGGTGCAGCGGTTTGGTATTGTAACGAGGCCGTGTGGGTTGTCCCAATCCAACCAACAGCTGTCAGTTTTTGTAGTCACTCTCTAGCTTGTTATTGTGGTTGTCTAACCCTTTTAGAGAGGTTGTTGTTTGCTATGTGGCTCTCAGGAAGAAGATACGTTCCATGCTCTTCTGGCTTGTCCGCATGCAGTGGCCTCCGTCAGGCAATGAGAGATCACTGGTCCTTGCCGTTGGAGGCGGAACTTGTCAAGTCTGGGCCGGATTGGTTACTGATGTTAGTGCTGAATAATTCTCTGGAGGATCTGGCAAATTTATTTATGCTTTTTTGGCACACCTGGAGCATTCGGAACAAGGTGTTGCAGGAAGGCGCAACCCCTTTCATTGCTAGCTCGGTTACTTTTCTTACTCGATATATGCTGTCACTGTTGAATATCAGGCAACAGTGGGATGCTGTGGACCTGAAGGGGAAGCGTGCTTTGGCTCCAGCAGCCAGCGCCATTGCAAAGAGGTCAAATGTCCGTGGGACAGTGAGATGGAAACGACCGCCAAAGGGTACTCTGAATATTAATGTTGTTGATGCAGCTTTCAACCAGTTGACGGGGGAAGCAGCGGTGGGTGTGGTGATTACGGACTGGGAGGGTTCCCTAAGGCTAACCGCATGGCGTGTGATATTTCATTGCAGGGATGCCGAGGAAGCAGAGGCCATAGCATGTCGGGAGGGCGTCCATATTGGCTCTTAGGTGGCCTGATGCACCGATGATCCTTGAGTTTGACTGTCATTCGGTGGTTGCCAAGCTGCGCGACAATGTACGTGATCACTCCTGCATTTGGCAAATCATCGAGGAGGCACAAGAGGTTGGAGGTCAGTTGAGGAGGTTGGAGTTGGTGAAGATTAATAATTTAGTTCACGAGTTGGCGCAGTTTAGCATTACGTCTAGGGAGTCTCACTGCTTTTTTTGCTTGTTTTCCCGAGTGGGTTTCCTCACTCTCTTGTAAGGATGTTATTTGAGTTTTAATTAATAAAGTTTCCTTTTCGCGAAAAAAGGTTGTTGTTTGCTATGTTGTTTTGCCTAGTCTGGGTTTCTCTTTTTTTTAATATAATTGGTAGCTTTGCTGTTTTGGTTCTTTTTTTCTTGTAAAAAGAAACTTCCATAGATGCATAGTATTCTTACAGGCAGAGGTACGTACGACGTCTGGCTGTAGGTGGCATTCAGTTGAACACCATGCATGTCTTTTCTGTGCTTCCACAACAATCAGCAGATCAGAGGTTTATGTGCTTTCGGTAGTCGAAAATACGTAGGTCATGAAAGAGAAGCTTCACTGGCCTTGGGCTATGCTATTGATTTGTCATCACATCCTTCTTCTAATGCCAGTCTCAGTGGAGAGTTTCATGACGCTGTTTCCAAGACCGCCACGTCATATATAATAAAATAAAACTTGAATGAAACACCCACTCTCAATGTAGAGTTTCATTCTATAGTTTCATTGACATTTAATTTTATGACTCATAGAGAGTTGTTAATCGTGCTAAGAGAGTTTCATCTCATTTCTTCTCTCTCTTCTTAAATACGCTGTCATGTCATCAAAACACTGGTAGAGAACAGAGCTTTACTCCCGGTGGGGAACCCCCTCTAGTCCCGGTTCCCCACCCGGGAGCAAGCATCCGGGACTAAAGGGGGTCCTTTAGTCCCGGGTCAGGAACCGGGACTAAAGGAGGACCTTTAGTCCCGGTTCGTATTACCAATCGGGACTAAAGGTGCCTGGCCGGCACCTTTAGTCCTGGTTGGTAATACGAGCCGGGACTAAAGGTTTTATTTCTTTTTTCTTTTCTTTTCAAAATAGGTTTTGGAAGTTGTATTGTACGCTGCTAATTATACATTTATACGCGCGTATAGTATGTTTCGGTTCAAGCACAATGAACGTATTAAATCACACAATTCAAGCATAGAATATATATATATATATATATATATATATATTTACATGCATGCATGCATATGTGTATTTTACATTATATTATTTCATGTGCATATATTACAAAAAGATTGCATTACAGTTGTTGTGATATAACAAGTTTCCTCTCATCCTCTAGCTTGGCTTCCATGGCAGTGTTGGGTCGAAGTAGAACTCGCCCTTAGAATCGATGACCTGCTCATTAAAAAATCCGGCTATAGACTCTTGAATTGCTTTGATTTGGTCTTGCCGTATGACCTTTTCCTCCAACCTTCGAGTCTACAGGTTTGAATTAAAGGAAAATAAATTAATATATATATATATATATATATATATAAAGACATAGTAACACAATCAATAATAATAATTAAATGAATATATAATGTATTTTTAACGTACTTTGAGTCTCTCTGTAGAAGTTCTTTAGGAGACCACCTTGATAAACTTGCAAACATAGTAACCACAGTAGTTGTTCCCCTGTTTCTGCCTCAGACACCACTTTACAAGAAAAAGATTTGTCATCCAATCTGGTGATCCGGTGAAAGCTATATGTTTAATTAATAAAGATGATGCGATTCAGGGGACTTACTTTCAAAGGGATTACATTCAGTGGCGCTTTGCATTTTTCCATGTGTTGCTTCTCAACAAAGGTTTTCCAAACACTGCCCAATAAAAAATTTGTCACGTCATTAGATATAGTTAATCATCATGTTTGTGTGTATATATAGTTGCTAGAGATCCCGAAATTACTTCTGGATAATATCTATCATATCTGGGTAGTCTTGTTGTGGTTTTCTCATCGAGTCATAGATTATCAAGTGACTTTTCACTAGATCGATGTCCATCAATATCCAGTGATTGCTGCATGTGTTTATAGGATATAACGCATAACACTCATTAATTAACTAGAATCAACATATGAGCCATTAAGGATAATCGACATTATTAACACTCACTTGAAGTTATAGGGAAAGAGTATATCGTTCTTGTGGCGTTGGTTCACTAAGAAGTTCATGAGGTTACTCTCTGACTCAGACTTCCAATTAGTCTTTGGAGTAATTGGGTCTTTGAATATTATATGGGGATCAACAAAACCAATTTCATTGCAGCCTTCCTTTCTGAGCTCTGTCATTGTAAATCTACATATATATAGTACTTGTTAGGATAATTTATATGCATATACACACATATGATGAGTTTAATAATAGATCGAAAGAATTATTACTTACAGGCAATAGCAGCTAATGATAACTTTGTCCAGAGAGGTCAGGTGGCATAGTTGATGAAATTCTGCAAAGTCAACATACATAACATCATCGCCACGGAACCAATGTTCGTCTCTAATTCTGACACCAACGCAGAAGTCTCCACCGGTAGACGCCTGCATGTACCACTTGTTTAGCAGGTACATTTGCGTCCCCAGATCAGATAAGGCTTGAGGGTTGTATAGACTCTGGCCTAGTACAAATTTTTTCTTCCAAATATCAACCTCCGCCGCACTCTTAATGTTTCCATCACCAAACATCTGGTAAAGGTCGAGACCAGTCTCATCAATAAATTCACCAAGGTGATCCAAATCGACATCCGAAGGTATGTTTGCCTGATGCATTAATCCTAAATTCGAACCATGTTCATTACCAACAACTAGCGGGGGGACTGATTGGTGCGCTTGTTGTCCGAGTTGGGCAACTTCTTTCCCTGCCCACTTCTTTTTCTGTGCCGCCTCAATTGACTTGGTGAGAGTGCGGTCATAGTCCGATAACGTTGATTTGGACGGCTTACGAGATTCCCGCTGTTGTTGCTGGTAAGAAGCCACCCTTTTTCTTAGAATATCTGGAGCTACGAAGAAGTACGGTTTCTCCGGGTTTCTCCTTGCTTCTTGATTCTTTTTAAGTTTGTCATAGAATCTAGACATATCTTTTTTATATGCATCAGTTCCTTCTTCCTTCTCTTCAGATATTATTTTGGGAATAGCCCTTGGTTTCACGGTGGCTTTCTTTGCAGGCGGGGACTGGTTCTTCGTTTGAGGGGCTAGCCTCTTGCTAGGCTTCTTGGTAGGCGGGGGCAGGGGAGGCGTTGGAGACCTCCTTGGAGGTGTTGGCAGCGGCGTTGGAGACCTCCTTGGAGGTGGCGGCTGCGGCGTTGAAGACCTCCTTGGAGATGGTGTAGATGCAGCCTCGCCTTGCAACACAATGTCATCGTACAGAGCACTATGATGATCTGGCGATTGAACAATTGGATTTAGGTTAGGGGAGGATCTGCTACAAAAAAAGGAATGACATATTATTATGAGCAGATTGTTAATTATTTAAGCCAATACAAATTAATGATGTAGTGTTTTCATCCGCACGTACCTATGGTGAGGTAGTTCAGGAGGAGGTGGAGCCGACATCCCTGGAATGATGATGTAGCGCTTGCGCCATATAATGAATGTCTTCTCCGCTTCTCCTAGAGTCTTCTCGCCATCACCTCCAGGAATGTCAAGAGGCAAATCACTAAAACCTTTTTCAGCTTTATCTACCGAGATGGTAGCATATCCTTCTTGGATTATATTCCCATGAATCCTTGGTGTCTTGGTTCGGTCGATAGGATTAACAAGACCGATAGCCACCTTGATTGTGGAATTCCCCTTCGGAATGTGTAGCTCACACGTTGTACAAGGTTCAGTGATGTCATCCACAGGGAAGCGCAGTCCTGTGTCCCCTTGATTTGGTATCTCCGTGGAAGCGCAGCTGCTTTTCAACTGAACAGATTGGCTAATGTTGATTCCTGGCTCTGATGCCTGCTTGCTTGCACTCACTGCTATTTGCACTTGCCTTCTGATTTCCTCCTGCATTCTCGCTTCAAGGTTTTTTTCCCGCTCCTGTGCTTCACGCACCGCTTCCTCCAACCTCTGGAGCCGCTGTGCCTCTTCTTCCTTCTTTCTCTGGCGGCTTCTATAGGAAGGTCTGTCCTGAGGGAATCCATGCTCCCACAAGACACTTCCTTTGCCTCTAGTTCGGCCACCATGTTCAATAGTCCCGATGGCGTATGTCAGCTCATCCTTCTCTCTGTTGGGCCTGAACGCACCACTAGCAGTAGCTCTCTGAGCATAAAACAATCTTTCTGCTGCTTCTTGTAGTCTTGCGCCATAAATGCACTTCCCTGTCTCCTAGTCTAGTGTTCCCCCATGAGCGAAAAACCAATTCTTTGCACGTTCTCCCCACTCGAGTGATTCTGGTCTGATACCCTTGGCAAGAAGGTCTGCTTCCATTTTGTTCCACTTCTTAATGGCAGTCGGGTAGCCACCTGATCCCAAGTTATGGTGGTATGTCTTCTGTTGGGCATTACGTTGGTTCTTTATCACCCGACTCACACCCTCTTCTGAAGTCTTGTACTGTACAAACTCATCCCAATAGGGCCTCTGCTTTGAGATCGGGCCTGGGACAGTAAAATCTGGTGCTATGTTCTTCTTGACATACGTCGTGTATAGGTGTTTCTTCCAAGTCTGAAACCGGGTGGCCATCTTCTTCATTGCCCAATCCCTAACTCGCTCCTTCAATTCATCACCATCAATTATATTATCATAACCATCTATTTGGAGCGTGAAATGTACCAAGACATCTTTCCAAATTAACGTCTTGTCACGACCGGAGACAAAACTGATATGAGGAGCATTGGTCTTCTTCTTCCATTCACGGGTACTAATCGGGAGCCGGTCCCGTATAAGGTAACCACAGTGGTGCACAAATTTCATTTTATTCGGCCCCCCGGTTCTCCTGTATCCACATTGAACTCCGAGATGATGAAGCGGCCCTCCAATGGCTTTTTGGGACCTCAAATATTTTTACTCTTTGTTGTAGTTGTTGATGTCAATCCAGAGGGCTACAAAACATAAACATTATTTTTAATGTCATGAGCACACATAAGACATATGATAATATATATAGCTAATAATAAAAAATATATACTTGGCCAATATGTTGTTGCTCATTTTGTTCAAGAGCTAAGTACTGACTCCCGTCATCTGCATCCTCTTGCACGTTATTTTTAGCACCATCATCGCCGGCAACTTGAGTGCCAGTGTTGATCAAATTCATCATCAACTCCTCCTCATCCATGTTTCTCGGGTCGGCCATCTAGCTTCAAAAAACAAAACCAATATATAGTACGTCAAATCTTTGCTTACATGCGTAAAATCTACGAACAATATGCATTATTAAATCTTGCCCCTCGGTCACGGACGCAATTCGCCACACTAGGGCGAACTGCGTCGGTACTAGGGCGAATTAGGGCTATACATAAACGGCCGAGGGCGAATTGCGTCGGTGACTAGGGCGAACCACGTCGGTGACATCAACAGTGCGGTTCGCCCTGGTGTGATTGTTTAGCGTTAACGATAACGATAATATGAATGTTGATCGACTAGGCCGCGAGAGAGGGCGGTGTGACAAGAGTGGCGGTGCTCCACTCCGCCGTATATATGTCTGTACACATGGGTGAACGAGGGCGGCGGTGCTCCGCTGTATACATAGAAACGCATGGGCGAACGAGGGCGGCGGTGCTCCGCGACGTATATATACATGCATATGAATACAAATGACGTATATATACGTGTCGGCGCGGTGACCGGTGTGCTGACGACGACGACGTGAGGCGGGCCGGCGTGCTGACGATGACGACGTGAGGCGGGCCAGGGCGGTGTCGGTGCGTGATGTTGTGATCCTATGTACCATGTGAACCATGTAGTCATTCATCATATGAGAAAATTCTATGCTGATAATGTAAGTATAAGTCATTATGAAATGTAAGTATATGTGTCTTATTGCTAATATAACCATTACTATTTCCAAAATGATAAGAATTTATCTTCTTTTTGGACTTTTCTTTCTTGTGGCCCAAATTGTCTTTAGCCATGCATGCAAGTCCAACCAAAACTGCTTACATCATCACATGTGATATTTTTTATAAACTAAAAAACGCTTAGTTTACAAATTGGGTATCCAAATTGAGTTCCTATTTGACCATTATATATCCTACAACAAATCCTTCAAAAAAAAGACCCTACATGAATATATTTGGATAAAATTTCATTAACAAACATTGATCTATGAAGATAGAAAAAATTCTTGTATTGAGCAAAGGCAATGTTCTAGATTCATGAAACAATGTTCAACTTTCAAAAGAGAAATGTTTTCAGTTTAGGAGAACAAATTTCTACGTTTCAGATCTATTCGGTATCACAGCAAGAATGTACATTTTAAAATTGAATTTGAAAAACTAAAAAATTTAAAGCATAATTTTGGGGCCATATACTATTTTAATTGAAAATATCATCAAGTAAAGGTTGTACATGTCTTCTAGCTCAACAACTTCAATAGAAAGTTCTTAATCTAACTTGAAAGGGTTATGAACTTCATTGCGCTGTATTTCTTTTTGAGACCGGTCACATTATTACCAACTATGTCTATAAATCGATTTCAGGGTGATATACCAACCGTCTTTATAAATCGATTTATGGTGGTAACTTGAAACATCAATCGTAATATCTGTAACTATTTTTAAAGATAAATGGTGACTAGCCACTGTATCGTCGTACGCTTAATTTGCCGTTTTCGTCGGTGTCGCTGGATGACACGTGTCAGTTACGCGCGCTAATGACGAAGACTACGCTTGTCGTCGTCGTTAAGGAATGGCCTGGTGGCCGACAACAGCCGCTTGTGCACACTCGCGGACGACGAACTTAACATTTGAACAACACAGTACACATCCGCAACAACACAGTACACATCCGCATTGTTCAGATCAAGATCGCATCACGAACAAACTTACCAAAACTTACCAAACCAAGCAGCGGCTGGCGCGCGCATTGGGCCGGGGCGGGCAGCAGCAGGCGCCGCGAGGTCGTCGGCGCGTGGGGTGGCGTGGGGACCGCGGACGCGCGCGAGGCGGTGGCGACGACCGGCGTCGGGCGGGGTGGTGGCGGCGTCCTCGGTGTGGCGGGCCGGGTGGCATGGGCGCAGGGGGAGAGGAATCGGTGAAGAACGCAAGGAAGAAGATGGCACTGGTATATATAGGCCACACCCCTTTACTCCCGGTGCTATCCCCCCACCGGGAGTAAAGGTCCTTTACTCCCGGTGCGTATTATCAACCGGGAGTAAAGGTACCTTTACTCCCGGTGCGTGTTACCAACCAGGAGTAAAGGTATACCTTTACTCCCGGTTGGTAACACGCACCGGGAGTAAAGGGTTTTTTTTGGCGGGCCACAAAACTGCAGCCCACCTTTACTCCCGGGTGGGCTTCCCACCCGGGAGTAAAGGGGGCCTGCAGTTTCGTTTCTCGCCTGTTTTAAGCAATAGTCTTGTTAAATACAATAGAAATACAATAGTTTTTGTTAAATACATAGTAAATTAAATAAAAGGCATAAAATTATTTTGTTAAAAATATGGATTTTCTTTTTCTTTATTGCACATAGGAAAAATCTATAACCTAACTTTTTTTATTTTTTGTTACAATTATAAAACATAATGTAACTAATATTTATTATTTCGTTAATGCAAAAATGTAGTGTTTAATTAAAATTATTAAAACTATTGGTTTTGGACAGGAAATTTGTTTTCACATCATTTTAACGTTAATATTTTAATTTTTCATCACTCAATATCCTAATTTACCTTTTTGAGAGAGAAATCCCACCAAATCAAACATTGATTTAATTTGAAACATGACATAATAAACATTTGAATTCACAATTATTACATAATATCTCAAACACACACTACATTAAATCACTATATCATCAAGTGGGCACAGCAGTGAACTTCTTTATGTATGTCCCTTGGTTATGATCGCGTCGTAACCATGGAGTGTCCTCATCATTTACCAAGATGCTAGGGTCTTTGTTCACTTTGAATGGCGGAATTCGGTCATCCTTTTCATAATCTTCTGACATGTCCGACTTGTCCTCAATTCCCACGATGACTCTTTTCCCTGAAAGAACTATGTGGTGCTTTGGCTCTTTGGTTGAGTCATTATCGTTTTTCCCTCTTTTTGGTTTGGTAGACATATCATTGACATAGAACGCCTGATTCACATCCTTGGCAAGGACGAATGGTTCGTCTTTGTACCCAATATTACTAAGGTCTACTGTTGTCATTCCATACTCGTTGTCTACTGTTACCCCGCCTCCGGTCACCTTGACCCATTGGCACTTGAACAATGGGATCTTCAAAGTAGCTGCATATTCTAGTTCCCATATTTCATCTATGCGTCCATAATATGTCTGCTTATTCCCATTCGAGTCTGTGGCATCTATGCGGACACCACTGTTTTGGTTGGTACTCCTTTTATCTTGGGCTACTGTGTAGAATATGTTCTCATTTATCTCATACCCTTTGTATGTGACGATATGCCATGATGGTTGCATAGCCAATAAATACAGTTGCTCATGGATGCTCTCATCACCTTGACATTTTTTATGCAACCAACCACCGAAAGTTTCCATGTGCTTACGCATAATTCAAGCTTCAGTCTTCCTTGGAAACTCGGATCGTAAGAGATCCTTGTGTGTCTCAATATACGGATCTACCAAAGAGGAGTTCTGTAGAACTGTGTAGTGCGCTTTATTGAAATAATCATCATCCGTACCAATATATGTTTTCCTCCCTAGTGTCCCCTTTCCGCTTAGTCTTCCCTTATGTCTCGATTCAGGAACACCAATCGAGTCAAGGTCAGGAATAAAGTCAACACAGAACTCAATGACCTCTTCTGTTCCATAGCCCTTGGCGATGCTTCCTTCTGGGCGAGCACGGTTGTGAACATATTTCTTCAGGACTCCCATGAATCTCTCTAAGGGGAACATGTTGTGTAGGAACACAGGACCGAGAGTGAAAATCTCCTTGACTAGGTGAACTAGGAGGTGTGTCATAATATCAAAGAAGGAAGGAGGGAATACCAACTCAAAGCTGACGAGACATTGAACCACATCATTCTGTAGTTTAGCTAGATCAGTTGGATCAATTGCCTTCTAAGAAATTACATTGAGGAATGCACATAGCTTCACGGTGGCTAGATGTACATTTGGAGGTAGAATTCCTCTTAATGCAACTGGAAGTAATTGCGTCATGAGAACATGACAGTCATGGGACTTTAAGTTATAGAATTTCTTCTCTGGCACATTTATAATACCCTTTATATTCGAGGAGAATCCAGATGGTACCTTGATGTTGTTTAAGCATTCAAACATGATTTCCTTCTCCTCTTTGCTTAGAGTGTAGCTAGCAGGACGTAAGTAATGGCGTCCATCATCTGTCTTCTCTGGATGCAGGTTGTCTCTTTCTCTCAAACAACGCAGGTCCTGTCGTGCTTCAAATGTGTCCTTAGGCTTTCCATACACACCCATAAAGCCTAGCAGGTTCACACAAAGATTCTTCGTCAGGTGCATCACGTTGATCGAGCTGCGGACCTCTAGGACTTGCCAATAGGGTAGGTCCCAAAATATGGACTTCTTCTTCCACATGGGTGCGTGACCGTTAGCGTCGTTCGGAACAGGTTGGCTTCCATGTCCTTTTCCAAAGACGACTTTCACATCATTGACCATATCGAGTACATCCTCACCGGTTCGGTTGCGAGGCTTGGTCAGGTGGTCTGCCTTCCCTTTAAAATGCTTGCCTTTCTTTCTTACGGGGTGATTTGCAGGAAGAAATCGATGATGGCCAAGGTACATGACCTTTCGACATTTTTTCAAGAATACACCTCTAATATCACCGAAGTAGTGTGTGCATGCATTATATCCCTTGTTTGACTGTCTTGAAAGATTACTTAGAGTAGGCCAATCATTGATTGTTACGAATAACAATGCTCACAGATCAAAGTGTTCCTGTTTGTACTCATCCCACACACGTACACCTTCTTTATTCCACAAAATGAGAAGTTCGTCAATAAGTGGTCTCAGGTACACATCGATGTCATTGCCAGGTTGCTTCGGGCCTTGGATGAGTACAGGCATCATAATAAACTTCCGCTTCATGCATAACCAAGGAGGAATGTTATAGATACTTAGAGTAACAGGCCAAGTGCTATGACTACTGTTCTGCTCTCCAAAAGGATTGATACCATCTGTACTTAAAGCAAACCTTAAGTTTCTTGCGTCATTTGCAAACTCCGGAAATTCTCTGTCGATTGCTCTCCACTGGGACCCATCAGCAGGGTGTCTCAACATATTGTCTATCTTACGGTCTTCTTTGTGCCATCGCAACAATTTTGCATGTTCTTTGTTTCTGAACAGACGTTTCAAGCGTGGTATTATAGGAGCATACCATATAACCTTGGTAGGGATTTTCTTCCATGGACGTTCGCCCTCAACATCACCAGGGTCATCTCGCCTGATCTTATACCGCGACGCATGGCATACCGGGCATGCATCCAATTTCTCGTACTCTTTGCCACGGTACAGGATGCAGTCATTAGGACATGCATGTATCTTCTCTATTTCTAGCCCCATAGGACAAACAACTTGTTTTGCTTCGTAGGTAGTGGCGGGCAATTCATTGTCCTTCGGAAGCATCTTCTTTTGGATTTTTAGTAACTCTCCAAATCCCTTGTCAGATACACCATTCTTTGCCTTCCATTGCAGCAATTCTAGTGTGGTTCCCAACTTTTTCTGCCCTGCATCACAAGTTGGGTACAACAATTTCTTGTGATCTTCTAGCATCCGCTCGAACTTGATCTTCTCCTTTTCACTTTCACATTCTCTTTGTGCGTCACGAATGACCTGAGAAAGATCATCAGCCGGCTCATCTTCTGCGACTACCTCTTCTTCAGCTTCTCCCATTGCAGTATCATTGAAGCACGCACCATCGGGAATAATATCATTGTCGTCCCATTGTTCTTCTTCACCTTCTTCCATTACAACACCGGTTTCTCCTTGCTTTGTCCAACAAATATAGTTTGGCATGAAACCCGACTTGAACAAGTGTGAATGAAGAGTCCTTGAGCAAGGATATTCCACCGTATTCTTACATATGGCACATGGGCAGCACATGAAACCGTCGCGTTTGTTTGCCTCGGCCGCACATAACAAAGAATGCACGCCGTCAATAAACTCTTGGGAGCGGCGATCAGCATTATACATCCAATGACGGCTCATCTGCATTACATGACATAAATACCATATTAAAACCTAGATCATAATTAATTATTTATACAACATGCGTGCCACCACAAAAGATACAAATTTATGAAAGCATCGCTACAATGTAGACAATCCCAACTACCACTAAAAGAACTAAAGCTAAAATACATTTCAGGAGCACAAGGATTTCGCGACCAATCTCAACTAAAACAGACAGATCCCCCGATTGTGCAATATCTTTGGGCTTCTTCGGCTGGATCACTGCCTCATTAGCCGCCGTATCTGCCTGTTGTGCAAGATATTTTTGCACGAGTTCAACATACTCTTCCTCCCAGTAGAAGCCTGAACATCGTCCACTGCCATCCCACTGAAATTAAAACAAAAAATTAGAACTTTAATCACAACCATCATGAAAATAGGTATAAACTAACCATAATCATTAAATACGATAAAATAACTCACATTGCGATCCGGACACTTGTAGAAGATACGATCCTTGTTGGGACCCTCCTTCTTTACTCGGTACTCCATCACAATCTTCGTCTCATCACGACACTTGCCGCATGGAATGAGAGGGAGGCCCGGCCTAAGTCGCTTTGGAAACCCATGAGAGGCCGAGGACCCAGAAGCAGTTGCCATCTACTCTCTATACTCATTTTTTAATACACTATAAATTTCTCCTTTTATAAACAAATAAAATTAAAAAACTATAAAATTATCTAGATCTCTAAACAATGATATTTTTAATGGTCATTGTGTTCTCGTCTTTTACTGCGGCAGGTAAGTAATTCACATGATATTTTCGCAAATTAACAGAAGAATGGGAGTGTACACACATAACAATCGATTATCGTTTATATTTATATATATACTACGTTTGGGTACGGTGATTGACAGACTACTACGATGATATCGGGACGTGTGAATGAATAACCATCCGTACTAGTTGACCTTGCTTATGTGATCATCTCGGCAAGCATTTCTCCACCGGACGGCACCGTACTTGGCCACGGAAGAGCTCCAATTCTACGAGGAAGGGAACACGGTCTTCCACGACCGTTGCCGCTCTCCCTCGTAGAATCAAAGCTCCTCCTTGACGTCCGTTACCGCTCGGCAGAGAACATGCTCGCCGAAATGAACACGGTCCGCTAGTTCAACTAGTACGGATTTTCTATAATTTTCTAACTATTTTCTAAGTTTTTCATTTCATAAAAAGTTTAAATAAAAAGTACGGTGATTGACAGACTACTGCGACGATATCGGGACATGTGAATAAATAACCATCCGTACTAGTTGAACTTGCTTACGTGATCATCTCGGCGAGCATTTCTCCACCGGACGGCACCGTACTTGGTCAAGGAAGAGCTCCGATTCTACGAGGAAGGGAACACGGTCTTCCACGACCGTTGTCGCTCTCCCTCGTAGAATCAAAGCTCCTCCTTGACGTTCGTTACCGTTCGGCAGAGAACATGCTCGCCGAAATGAACACGGTCTGCTAGTTCAACTAGTACGGATTTTCTATAATTTTCTAACTATTTTCTAAGTTTTTCATTTCATAAAAAGTTAAAATAAAAGTACGGTGATTGACAGACTACTACGACGATATTGGGACATGTGAATAAATAACCATCCGTACTAGTTGAACTTGCTTACGTGATCATCTCGGCGAGCATTTCTCCACCGGACGACACCGTACTTGGTCAAGGAAGAGCTCCGATTCTACGAGGAAGGGAACACGGTCTCCCACGACCATTGTCGCTCTCCCTCGTAGAATCAAAGCTCCTCCTTGATGTCCGTTACTGCTCGACAGAGAACATGCTCGCCGAGCTGAACACGGTCCGCAAGTTCAACTAGTACGGATTTTCTATAATTTTCTAAGTTTTTCATTTCATAAAAAGTTAAAATAAAAAGTACGATGATTGACATACTACTGCGACGATATCGGGACATGTGAATAAATAACCATCCGTACTAGTTGAACTTGCTTACGTGATCATCTCGACGAGCATTTCTCCACCGGACGGCACCGTACTTGGTCAAGGAAGAGCTCCGATTCTACGAGGAAGGGAACACGGTCTTCCACGACCGTTGCCGCTCTCCCTCGTAGAATCAAAGCTCCTCCTTGACGTCCGTTACCGCTCGGCAGAGAACATGGTCGCCGAGATGAACACGGTCCGCAAGTTCAACTAGCTACTTTAACCTTCTTTCATGTAAATATGCAAGCTTGAAGTGATTTTGAGCTCAAATTGCTTACAAATGAAAAAAACCACAATAAAGAACCATATATATATATAGTGAACAAAATGAGATAAGACAATGGTGAAAATGAGAGTATGAGATTGGTAACCTTTACAACTGAAGAATCGACGGAGAAATCGAAGAAATTGACGGAGGAATCGAAGAATGGATGGAGGAACAATGGAGGGATGGAGGAAGCAAGAACACTACTGCAGTGAGCTTCAAAATATGTTGAGCTCGGGCTCGGGGAGGAAGGAGACGGCCGGGATATGAAGGGGGGACCTTTAGTCCCGGTTGATGGCTCCAACCGGGACTAAAGGTAACTTTCCAACCCCGGGCGTAGCCACGGCCCGAGAGTAGACCTTTACTCCCGGTTGGAGCCACCAACCGGGAGTAAAAGTATACCTTTAGTCCCGGTTGGTGGCTCCAACCAGGACTAAAGGTCCCTACCACCTCTGTCTGGCGCAGTAGCCGTTGGGCAGGGACCTTGAGTCCCGGTTGGAGCCACGAACCGGGACTAAAGGTATTTCTAGTCCCGGGGGCAAAAAATTCTGGGACTACAGCCTATTTTGGCCGAGGATCAAAGGTCTGTTCTCTACTAGTGAAAAGGCCTACGTGGCAACCTATTTAATGCAAATAAAACTCACGTGAAACTCCCACCGAGACTGGCCTAAGAACCGCTCCTTATCCCCATTTCCAAAGCTGTCCACTCAATTTGAGGAACTGAATGCATGGATAACGACCTACTCTAGCATCTCGGCATGAAATATACACGGCCGGAACATGAGGGCCATGTCGCGTTTTAAAATCATGACAAGATGAACGGCGTGACAATGAAATGGTGAGCTTCTTGCATGACCTGAGATTCTATGTCACGGTGAGCTCTTTATTATCATAACATACAACTAGTAGGTGACTTTTCATGTTGTGCCAGAATAGCCCACTGCCTAGTAGTCATGGCCAGAAGCGGCACAAGGCACATGAGGGCCAGAGAAGTGGTATTCACTGTAGAGAAACAATCATCTTGTAAGGATAATGTAGGTCCCGCTTGTGCATGTTAGGTGTTGTGCTTTCAGTGGTAGATGATGTTCCCGTCGACAGCGAGGCGCCTGTGGTGACTTCGTCAATCTCGAGGATTTGCCAGCCGAGTCTTCGAAGATGCTCATAGGGGTAGGGTTCGCGTGCGTGCGTTCATATATAGGAGTGAGTGTGCGAGCGTTGTGAGTGTCTAAGTTGTTCTGTGTAATCACCAAAAAAAATCTAGCCGTCCAGGGGTTACAAAGATCATTAAGTTGTAACCTTTTTTTATTTTAGTTTAATATGTGCTTAGACAAGCTCTCAAAAAACTGTTGAGAAAAGAGAGGAGACCAAGGGGTCAATCCTGCTTTTATTTCCAAACAACCCAAGAGAAATTGTTTGTAATCCATGTTTTTTTTTTTTTTTTTGCGATTGGGTCTTACCCGTATTTATAGAATCCAAGCTTGATGTTCTTCGACAGGGAAACTTCAATGATTGACTTTTAAATTCAATCATGAGAGAGTTTTGCATGTTCTTCGACAGGGGAACTCCAGCATGTGTCTCATGATTGAATTTACACCATCGAATCTTCTTCCTCAGAGTACTCCAACTAGATGGCGGCCATGATGCACGTTACGACGGCGGAGGGGACAACGGTCAGGTACCCCCAGCACCCGAACCGTGTCGAGATGGCGACGACCAGCAGATCGGTGTGAGGATGATGGCCGCCAGCTTGGTGCATAGAGATGAGAGGGAGAGGGAGAGGTGATTCTTCAGAGCCACCTTGAGCGCGACCGGGAGCAGAACGATGGTCACCGTCAGCAGGCCTGCGGCGCGCCCAGCTCTATGATGAGGCCAATGACGACAGCTGCGTCGTACCAAGAAGCCCGAAGAGAGCTGCAGGATTAGGCGTTGTATTTTCAGTGGTAGACGACGTTCCCGTCGACAGCGAGGCGCATGTGGTGACTTCGTTAATCTCGAGAATTTGCTAGCCCAATTTTCAAAGATGCTCATAGAGGTAAGGTTTGCGTACGTGCATTCATATATATATATATATATAGAGGGTGAGTGTGCGCACATTGTGAGTGCCTAAGTTGTTCTGTGTAATCGCAAAAAAAGTTTAGCTGTCTAGGGGTTACTAAGATCATTATGTTATAAACTTTTTTATTTTAGTTTAATATGTGCTCAGATAGGCTCTCAAAAAACTGTTGAGAAAGAGAGGAGGCGGTCGATCCTGCTTTTATTTCCAAACAACCCAAGAGAAACTGTTTGTAATCTATGCTTTTTTTTAACGAGCGGGTCTTGCCCATATTTGTAGAATCCATGCTTATGTTCTTCGACAGGGAAACTCCAATGATCAGCTTTTAAATTCAATCATGATGAGTTTTGCAAGTTCTTCGACAGGGGAACTCCAGCATGTGTCTCATGATTGAATTTACACCATCGAATTTTCTTCCGAGTACTCCATCTAGATGGCGTCCATGATGCATGTTACGACGGCGGAGGGGACAGCGGCCAGGTACCCCAGCGCCCGAACCGTGTCAAGATGGCGACGACCAGTAGATGTGTGTGAGGATGATGGCCGCCAGCTTGGCGCATAGAGATGAGAGGGAGAGGTGATTCTTCAGAGCCACCATGAGCGCGACCAGGAGCAGAACGACAGTCACTCTCAGCAGCAGAATGGCATGCGGCGCGCCCAGCTCCGTGACGAGGCCGATGACGACACCTGCGTCGTACCAAGAAGCCCGAAGAGAGCTGCAGGATTAGGCATTGTGCTTTCAGTGATATACGACATTCCTGTCGACAGCGAAGCGCCTATGGTGACTTCGTTAAACTTGAGGATTTGTCAGCCCAGTCTTCGAAGATGCTCATAGGAGTAGGGTTTGCGTGCATGGGTGAGTGTACATACGTTGTGAGTGTCTAAATTGCTCTGTGTAATCGCAAAAAAAAAGTCTAGCCGTCTAGGTGTTACTAAGATCATTATATTGTAACCTTTTTTTTTATTTTAGTTTAATGAGGAGGCCAAGGGGTCAGATCCTGCTTTTATTTCCAAACAATCATAGAGAAACTGTTTGTGTTGTTTTTTTAGATAGAATCCATGCTTTTTTGGCGAATGGGTCTTGTCGTATTTATAGAATCCATGATTGGTGTTCTTCGAAAGGGAAACTCCAACGATCGGCTTTTAAGAGTTTTGCATGTTCTTCGACAGGGAACTCCAGCATGTGTCTCCTGATTGAATTTACACCATCGAATCTTCTTCTCTTCAGCTGCTCCCCAAGACTACACTCTCCTTACACCTTACACCAGCGAATCTTCTTCTTCAGAGTACTGCATCCAGATGGCGGCGGCAAAGGGAACAGCGGCCAGGCACCCCTAGCGCCCAAACTGCATCGAATGGCGACGACTAGCAGATCGGTGTGAGGATGATGGCCACTAGCTTGGCGCAGATAGATGAGAGGGAGAGGTGATTCTTCAGAGCCGCCATGAGCGCAACCGGGAGCAGCACAACGGTCACCGTCAGCAGCAGAACGGCCTGCGGCGCGCCCACGTCCATGACGAGGCTGATGACGACAGCTGCGTCGTAGCCAAGAAGCCCGAAGAGAGCTGCAAGATCGGCGACGACGGCGGGGGCACGGGAACAGAACAGGGGCAGCTGATCGTCGATGACGGTTGGAGCAGCAGCAGCAGCACAATCGACGAGCAGCTGATCGGTGACAACGGTGGGAGGAGGATCGGCGACGACGGCGGGGGCACGGTCCATCGTGCTGATAATTGACGAAGGTGGGCTGATCAGCTGAGCGGCTGATCATCTACAGGAGGAGGAAGAGGAGCTGCTGCTGTGGCGAGGATGAGGAGGAGCTGTTGTCGTTGGATGGGAAGAGCAGGGAGGAATTTAAAGCTGCTACTGGTGTGTAGATTACCAGGGTCATGAGAAGCTTCGTTTGTTCTCTGTTATGTCATTCCATTCCTCTGTCCTCTCTGCTCTCTGTTCTTGAGGAGGAGCCCTCTGTCAATGAGGAGATTTTATGAGGACATTTTGCTGAACCGAGTAAGGTTTGTTTGTGCCCATTCATCTGTCCGTGGAGCTATCTGTCAGTGAGGAGTTCGAGATGAACCGAGTAAGGTTGGTTTTCATCCTTTCATGATGTAATCTGCTTCGGTCGCTCTCGTGCATGTCACAGTCGAGCGCGTTGGTCAACCTGAGCGAGCTTTCTGCATGCAATCTGAATCCCTAGTTGCAGGTCCAATGGTCAGTTCCTGTGAAATGCTGATAATGAAAGTGGCAGCCGTGATGAAGATTCTTCCGAAAGGCAAGAGAACCCTTAAGCTACACACTTAAATATGGACAGCAAAGGCCATTAGGATCCGATCAAGGACTCAAATATGGACAGCAAAGGGATACATCAGCAGGAGTCTTCTCTCAGCAATAATTCACCGGCAAAGCTTGCAGTAGCTAGACATAGGGTCTAGCCGTCCCTGAGCCATGCACCGTTGCACATGAAAGGAGGTCAGGAGCAGGAAACTGTGCTATGAAAGGAGTTGAACACGGATACCTAGCTCGATTGATCCTCTAGAGGGCAAGCTAAGTCAACACGTTTTTTTTACTGCTAGAGTCAACACATTTTATTTTTACCCTTTTTATTTATAGATAGATCTAGAACAAAGCGACCAAATAGTTGTAGACATAAGAATATATTATATTATGTGTATGTTGCATTGAACCATATAGGTTGATTATATAGGATACATAGAAGCAACACACATGTTGGTAAGCAATGCGGCACTATTTCTATCCAACAGAATCACACACATGGACCAAACGACGGCGCACTAGGCGAAAGCCAGCCAAGCACTCGGCAAAGGTCTCTCGGCAAAGATTTTATCGGCAAAAATTTCTTTGCCGAGTGCCAAAAATCGACACTCGGCAAAGTTGGAACCGAAAAAAACCCGAAAAATGGGAATTTTTACCCAAAAAAAATGGAAAATTTGTTTTAATTGGTGGAGGCCCCCACCGGTCAGCGCCCATCCATCTCCGGCTTTTTTCGCGTCAATTTCACGGCTACGTGGCCGACCGGATTCGAACCCGAGACCTCCCGCTGCGCACAAACCTCCTCTACCACTACACCACACTATCACTTGTGTCTGGATTCCGTTTTAGTTCCTAATATATTATACTAAACCGAGTGTAAATTGTTTGTTTGAGGCCCTAAACGAATTCAAATAAAAAAGTTGTGAACTACAAAGTTTTATAACTTTTCGAGATCTACACTTTTAGTTTAGGAAGTTTTTCCATTCGAGGTCGTTTACAAAATTTGAATTTTAAAATTTGGAAATTCAAACACAGTTTTGCATGACAAGATGTTTTCAAATCAAAAAGTTGCCAACTACAATGTTTCATAACTTTTGGAGATCTACAATTTTTATTTAGGAAGTTTTTCCATCCGAGGTCTTTTGAAAAATTCAAATTTTAAAATTTTCAAATTCAAATGTCGTTTTTGCATGACAAAATGATTTCAAATCAAAATGTTGCCAACTACAAAATTTCATAACTTCTCAAGATCTACAAAGTTTATTTTGGTCATTTGTTCATCCGACATATTATATCTCTCTTCTACTTTCATGAAACTAATATGAGACATATTTTATGGACAACGTTATTGTCGCTTTGTCAAATGAAGAAATGACCAAAATAAACTTTGTAGATCTTAAGAAGTTATACAACTTTGTAGTTGAAAAGTTTTTCATTTGAATTCATTTAGGGCCTCAAAAATTAATTCGAAAAACTGATTTGCCGAGGGCCAAAAAAATGCACATGGCAAAATGCCTCTTTGCCGAGTGCCAAAACATCGGCACTCGGCAAAATACGGCTTTGCCGAGTGCTAGAAAAATGGCACTCGGCAAACTTAGAGTAAATTGCTTGTTTGAGGCCCTAAATGAATTTAAATAAAAAAGTGGTCAACTACAAAGTTTCATAACTTTTTGAGATCTACAATTTTTATTTAGTAAGTTTTTCCATCCGAGGTCGTTTGAAAAATTTGAATTTTAAATTTGAGAGATTCAAACGTAGTTTTGCATGATAAGATGATTTCAAATCAAAAAGTTGTCAACTACATAGTTTCATAACTTTTGGAGATCTACAATTTTCATTTAGGAAGTTTTTCCATCCGAGGTCGTTTGAAAAATTCAAATTTTAAAATTTTCAAATTCAAACGTCGTTTTTGCATGACAAGATGATTTCAAATCAAAATGTTGCCAACTACAAAATTTCATAACTTATCAAGATCTACAAAGTTTATTTTGGTGATTTGTTCATCTGACATAGTGGTAGTAACATTGTTCACAAATCTTATATATCTGTCTTCTACTTTCATGAAAGTAATGAGAGATGTAGATTTTATGAACAATGTTATTGTCGCTTTGTCAAATGAAGAAATGACCAAAATAAACTTTGTAGATCTTGAGAAGTTATACAACTTTGTAGTTGAAAAGTTTTTCATTTGAATTCATTTAGGGCCTCAAAAATTGCTTCGAAAAACTAATTTGCCGAGGGCAAAAAAAAAATGCACACGGCAAAAAGCCTGTTTGCCGAGTGCCAAAACAAAGGCACTCGGCAAAATACATCTTTGCCGAGTGCCAGAAAAAAACACTCGGCAAAGACGTATTTTACCGTGTGCCAAAAAATAGCACTCGGCAACATACATCTTTGCCGAGTGCCAGAAAAAAAACACTCGGCAAAGACGTATTTTGCCGTGTGTTTTTGTTTGCCGAGTGTATTTTATTTGGCACTCGGCAAACACGGTCTTTGCCGAGTGCCCGATAAAATACACTCGGCAAAGACTCCGGCACTCGACAAATCGCCGGTTTCCCATAGTGAATGGGCCTGCCGGACCAGCGGCAAGGGCTTCCTCCCGTCAGCAACCTATACCAAAACAAAATCCACTCAAAAAAAAAAAACCCTATACCAAAACAAAAGGACACCACATCAGATCTCTTCTTCTTCTGCAAACCAAAATCCAACGGAAACGGCTTCAAAATAAAAAAGAAAAAATTTTTCCAACGGAAACAAAGGAACCGTGGCACCTGCTCCGATCCTGGCCAAGCAACCCCGGCCCTTTTCCTTTTTTCCAAACCCACCCTCTTTTCCTTTTTTCCAAGCTCTTGGCTGGTCATGACTCAATCAGGGTCGGAACAAGGGAGATTCAACTCAGGTTTAATTTGTGCAGTGGGCAGTGGCAATACAAGGGCAGATCAGTCGCCTAATGGTAAGGCAGATTATTGCATACTGTAATTGCTTCCTTCCATCCATTATCTAAACAAATTGCTTCCTTCCATCATACTGTATGAAGGATCCTCAGCTAAACACGACACTGGAGGTGGAAGGCCAGAAATTTCCTGCTGTTTTTAAGATAAGACTGCATCCAGTGGAGAACGCGAGCCAACCTGCCCAGGTTCAGGTTCAGGTTTAGTCCACGAAACCATAAACCCGTACAGGTTTATCCCCTGTTCTCTGTTGCGCAGATGTGTGGGCAACTTCATATTATACTAGATATATGCCCGTGTGTTGCACGTGATCACAAATTGCCCTCCGTTGTATCGGGTCGACGAATTTTTTCCAGCACGTGTGGCTCCATGTGGCTTGCAGCTTAGATAAACATATTAAAAAATGTAAGAATCTAACTCCACACAAAATATAAATCCTACTATTTATAATTATTCATTTTACAAGTTTAAGCTGAATCGATCATTTTTAGAAAATAATAAAAAGGTATAAACGATTTTGTATTGGAACCTAAACTATTTATAAATCCATTCGGTTCTCTTTTCTTCCCACATCCTTCTCTTTTTCGGAGTGTCTGACCCAGCATCTGTTTTGTTTTTTATTTTACTTTTCTGATTTATATTCTTTTGATTCAGTCAAAGTGACCAAACTAAAATAAATAAAATAAAATTGATCAATTTGAAAACTTATAAAAGACCAATTAGTGAGCAATAATTGAGTTATCACATGGCTTGAGCATTGACGAATAGACATCTGTACTGTACACCACTTGTAATTTTGTAAAGCATTAAGCACGTTTAATTTCTAGGCATCGGTATGTTGTTGTCACCATAGCCTGAGCCTCGACCATGGCCATGCCCAGCGTTAGAAAAGCCGGCAACATGAGGTAATGAAGCATTAACGAGATGCTGAGTGCAAGGAAATGGACAGCTTCCGTGTTTGACTGCCTCCGCCTGTGCGTGTGGGCTTCGGCCTGTGAGGCATGTACCTATTTGCGGTTGGGCTATGACCCAATTAAACGGAGCCTGGAGATTCTCATATTCGTATCGTATCAGACTCGACACGGATACTCGGAGTGTCGGAGTTCTGGGGGCGCGCACACCAAAATCGTGTGGACAAAACCTCTTTGTATTTTTTAGGTGGTAGTAGATTATATAGTATATCATACATTCTACAATTTATACGTGAAGAGTTAAGGCATACAAAAAGACTGCGTCTAGGGATATATCCCATACAACTTCGTTTTTGCTTCAACAATCAATTCAGGCTACGTTCACGTCACAGTTCACACATGGTTTTATTTTTCCCCGATGGTTGTTGCCTGTTGATGACATCGACAGGAGTGCTGTCAATGCACCGCTGCGCTGATGATTTGATTACAAGATGTCATGCTCTTTTGGTTGATAAAAAGGCTAGCGCTCCGCGCCTGCACGTGCCTTCACGTACGCATGCGGCTGCGCTTCGCCTGCACGCCTCCGCCTGCTTCACGTGGGGCCCACATGCTCCATTTCCTACGCCTGTGTGGACCCATGCTGGGCCGCGTCTCGATCTATGCCTGCTCCGTTTTCGGCGCCTGCCGCTCGCGCCCCCTCTGCTCTCACGTGCAGCTGCGGCAGCTGGGTCCCACTACAACATGTGCAACACCAGATTTAACTTTTGCAACATGTAGATGAAACAATCTGCAACATACGTCCAGAACAGTTGAAACACTTGCAACATACGTCTAAAACACCCGAAAAACACGTGTGTAGCTATTGCAAAACATATGCAACATTCAGATAAAACATTTGCGTGTTAAACACCTGAAACACATGAAATATACGCTTGCAACATGCATGTATATGCAACATCCAGAACTATTTTTTCAACATAAGATGAAACACTTGCAATGTATGTCTGAAACATACAAAACATTTGGGACATACTCTTGAATACACCATTGCAACATGTGCAACATCCTGATCTACTTTTGCAACATCGATATAAACCACTTGCAACATACTTATGAAAAATATTTGAAACACTTGAAATAGGTGCTTGCAACATGCGGTTTCAGCGCAACATCTTCTTGCTGCTTGGGAGAATGGAGCCTCGGCAGTCTGTGGAGTTCCATCCCCGTCGTCGCGAGTTACGCGCGGGCAAGTTCTGCCTAGCCACAGCGAACTGGTAGGTGGGCGGCGGGCTCCGCCTGAGCTACCGTGAGTTGCACGACGGTGAGCTCCACACCCGGCCGCGGCGAGCTAGGCAGGCGGACGTAGAGGTCTTCCTGGCCACCGACTAGGCGTCCGGCCCCCGTGGTGGAGGTGGCCGTGGCGGTCGGGCGGCTGCGGTCCCCGTCTCCATTGGGGAGCGGTGATCGGGAAGCAAAGCCAGTCAGTCGGTGGGTTTGCTGCCACGGCGAGAAGCCCCAGCGGCGGAGATGGGAGCGAAGGGCGGGCGGTACGGTGGAGCTGATGCGAGATGGGGAAAATGTCATTGTCTATTTTTTTTTTTTTTGAGAAACCGTATATGCCATGCCGAGGGAGAGCAAGCCTGTGGGCCGGTCCACAGGCCTAGTGTCCAACCGACGGACGTGGGAAGGACGCTCGCAGCAGAGCATTGGCGTAAAAAAATTGTCATGCTTTGTCAACGGTTCGACAAGTTGTCACAGACCTGACAATGGACCAGGATTATGCAAAGTCCAAGTGGACTGAACCTACTGTGGATTTAACTGGATTGATGCTATGTGGACCCCGGTATTACTATGTAATTCTAAAAAAAAAGCATCGGGTTGGTTCAGATATCATATATTGGCTTTGTAAAGAGACAAATCTGCTTCCTATCAATCAATCGTTAAAAATAATTTGCTTTCCATCGGATCAACTCCGTGCACAGAAGAAAACATGTTTTTAAAAAGTTTTTAATCTGTAAAAGATAAAAGAATGGTAATGACTAACCCGACCGTCTGTATTTTAGGGTGAGCGTACACGCACCTCCCCAATCTCCATCTCTCTCTCCGGTGACCTCCTCCCTACCGGCCGTGCCCGTGCCCCACCGCGCCAAGGATCCAGCCTCCCTCTGGAGACCTCCTCCCAGGCGGCCACGCCCGCGTCCCACCGCGCCATGGATCCGGCGGCAGCAATGGCAGATCCGACGAGGTAGGCCTCCTCCTCCTCCGCCTCCTCCTCTACCTCATCTCCTCCGTGCCCGCACCACCCCCCTCTTCCCAAACTCTGGCGGCCTTAGAGGAAGGCCGGCCAGGCGGTGGGGAGGCCAGCAGGTGGTTTAGGGACTCTGACGGCGGTGGAGGCGGCCGGGCCATGTCAGGGCGGGGGCGCCATGGCCATGGCGGCGGCGATGGGGCGGTGTGGGGGGGAGAAGGTGGCGCCGCGGGCGAGGTAGGGTTTCGCCCCACGGCTTTGGAGCTCTGGCGAAACCCTAGCTCATCCTCGGCGGGGTTGTGGGCGGCAGGGCGGTGAGACCACGGCGGCTAGGCAGTGGGACTGTGTAGAGGAAGGAGATGAACAGGACCGTGGGAGAAAGATGAGAGAAGAGAGAGCACGTGCGTAGCGGCTGACCGTGCAACTGGCCTACGGTCGGCAGTACTAAAAGAATATAGCGTGCACATGGGCGGGAAACGCCCATGTCCCGAGACATGAACATGTGAGCGACCGAGGAGGCCTCCTAGATAAAATGGAATCTAGGATAGGACACCGGCCTATTTTTTTAGAAGAGGTAGGTAGTAACTTAGTGTATCACTTTTTCCAAAAATGTATTCGTTATTTTTCTGATATTTTGGAACACTGATGAATAAAAATATGAAAGATGCATATACAAGGAAACGACTAATGCACGGCCGTGCATGCATTAAGCAGGCTGCACACACACTCCACATTAGGAAATCCAATAGTATAGTATACACTTTTCCGTTTCCGTCCTGGTCATGGGGAAGCAGCGGCCGTGCACGCGCTCGCGAAGCGCTACGGCAGGTGCGCACCAATCGCACTTCTTGGACAAGGCCCACCAGAGGCCAGGCCCATGCCCCGCCTGGAACCATCTTCCCCTCGCCCTGTTTTGCTTTTCCCTTTCAACACGCAAAACAAAGGCGTCCAGGACGCCGCCGCCACCATCGGGCGGCCAACAGATTCATCCAAACAAGGCAGGACAATACATCAAAACAGCAGGTACGTACAAATATGCAAGAACTTGATACTATCAGCCGCAGATAATCAGCTTCTTCTCAGACACTAGAATTACACAATAGAACCAACTAAATCTGTTACTAGAAGCAATTCAGTTCTGATATCAGATAGTACTGTTGTTCCTACTGCATAAGCAGATCTGATCCTAACTGATAAGCAATTCACTACTTTTACATAAGCAATTCAGTTGTTTTGCATAAACAATCTAGTTCTCTTGCATCACAAATAGTAATGCAGTTCCTACTGCATTAGCAGATCTGATCCTAACTTGGATATGTAAATGACTAATGTTCTTACTGCACATCTTACTACTAGATGGTGTTCTTACAAGTTAACATGGATATATGTTGTATGCACCACTCCTATAGATGTACTCATGTACATCTTGATGCATTAAACCTTCTTGTGTTAGCTGCTGCACATGGTTACTCCTATGCATTAAACTTTCTTGTATTAGCTGCTGCACATGGTTACTCCTATGCATTAAACTTTCTTGTGTTAGCTGCTGCACATGTTCATTTTGATGCTTGATGGCCTCACACCTGGAATTAAATAGAAGTACATGATAAGCACATAGATGGCAGTGAGAACTGAGGAAAAAATGTTTAAATCAACTGAGTTGAGGACAAACAAGCCTCAAATTTCAACTTTCTGCAAAAAGAGGGAAACACAAGAATAGTAGATTCATTAAGTTGAAAACTAACTATGGAATAAAATGCATTTTGTACCATGGACAGTCTTAAGTTTCTAAACTCTCATGTGTCCATTTTACAGATTGTAACATTTAGGTAAGTGTTAGTCAGTCTTCAGTCCCACTGTAACTGTGGAAAACTGATAGCCACAGCTATCATGAAATTTTATGTAACTGATAGCATGTACTGAACAAAACTGCATAAGTTGCTGGCCTTTTTTGCCTAATTTTGTATAGTATTATTGCCTAATGGGTTTAACTAAGTTGCCTAATTTCATGTAACTTACTGTTTTGCATGCAGTTCTCAAATATGGATCTTAACAAGCTGCCACCAGATTTGGATGAAGATTTCTTCGATGCATTTGGTTTGGATTATGTGACCGGCAACCCTACGTTCTGCACACAAGTGCCTGCAATTCCTGAAATTCCTCAGCCTAATGATGAGCATGTGAACCAGCAGATTTTGCCTAGTTTTTCTGAAGTTGGTCATGCTGGTTTAGCAGAGGCGGTTCCTACAGTTTCAGAAGAGGTTATTCCTACCGTTTTCTGAGATCAGATTATCATTTGAATAGGCAAGGATTGAGGACAGGAATGAAGGTTCTACTGCTAATCCTATAGTTGCTGATAATGAATTGAATGGTGCCAGAAATGAAGTAGTAGAAGAGGAGGAAGAGGTGTGGTCTACTCAAATGCCACACAATGGGCTGTGTTTTGCATCCTTGGACAAAGCAAAAGAGTACTACAACTCTTATGCAAAGAGAACTGGCTTCTCGATTAGAACAAACATATCACGCCGGTCTGCAATCACAAGAGAAATGCAAAAGGTCCAGTTCGTGTGCAATAAGGAAGGCTTTGGCAAGAAAAGGAGAGTTGCTGCTCAGCTTGTTGATGCTATCACTTGCTACTCTGACAATGATGAAGTCGAAGAGGAGGATAGCGCACAAGAGGAAGAGGATGATCAAGGGGAAAAGAGGAAGAAGCTTGACGGATGTAAGAAAAGGAAGAGGGAGAAAATGCTATATACAAACTGCAAGGCGAGGATGGTGGTCAAAATGATTGGCTCTAGGTGGCAAGTCATCTATTTTCTGGCCGAGCACAACCACGATCTCGTGGTAAAGCCCTCGCTCAAGAAGTTCCTAAGGTCCCACAGAGGGATACCGAAGCCGAAAAAGGATTTCATCATTTTGCTACATGGATGCAACTTGAGCACGGGTAGAATCATGCAGTTGATGAGCGAGTTCTATGGCTCTGCACAGCTAGTGCCATACGAGGGCAAACAAGTTTCGAACTTTCGCTCCACCATCCACAAGACGGAAAAATTCAAAGATATGCAGGAAACTTTGGATTACTTCAGAGCTTTGAAAGAAGAAGACCCCGATTTCTTCTACAAGATCAAGCTCAATGACAACCATAGGGTTGAGAACCTGTTTTGGGTTCATTCAGCTACAAGACGAGCTTACAAAGAGGCATATAGCGACTGTGTGTCATTTGATACAACCTATATGACCAACATATATGAGATGCCTTGTACACCATTCATAGGAATCAACAGACACTGCCAAACTTTTCAGCTAGGTTGTACCTTTATAAGGAATAAGAAGGCAGCTACCTATGAATGGTTGTTTGTAACATTTCTAGAGGCAATGGACGGAAAGGCTCCCCTCAACATAATCACCGATCAGGCCGCTGCGATGAGAGCTGCCATTTGCACCGTTTTTCCAAACACGACCAACAGGAATTGCAGGTGGCATATCATGGACAAGTTTTCAGGCACAATTGGACCGATCCTGGCTAAAAATGAAGAACTAAATGAGGAGTTTGTGGATTGCTTGAACCACACCATAAGTCCTGAAGATTTTGAGTCAAAGTGGGCCGCTATGGTCTAGAAACATGATTTGGAGGGCAATGAGCATTTTCAGCACCTGTACCACATAAGGCGGAGCTTCATTCCATCCTACTACATGCACAACTTCTTCTCATTCCTCCAGTCAACTCAAAGGAGCGAGGGGTTCAATGCTTTGCTCAAGAAGTATGTGAACCCAAACTTGTTCGTGCTACAGTTTGTGAGACAGTACCAGAAAATACAAGAGAAGTGTTTGGTAGCACAGGATGGGCAAGACTTCAGGACTGATGAGAATGAGAGAAGACGATGGTCAAGGCATCCGCTTGAGAAGCATGCTTCCACTGTATACACAAAGAATATGTTCTACAAGTTCTCCAAAGAGTTTGAGAAAACTGTAGAATATGATGTGAAGCATGTAGGGCAGTTCCAATATTGGGTGGAGCCCAATAACAACTTTGTTTATGGGTATGGAAAAAGGAACTACCTTGTTACAACAATAGAAGAGGAGGAAAGCTACTGCTATGAGTGCAGCAAGTTTGATAGGGATGGAATCATTTGCTGCCACATTATGAGGGTTATGGTCAGGATGGGGTGAAATTGATACCATAAAGTTACATCCTTAAAAGGTGGACGCAGCAAGCAATTACTAGTGATACAAATTAGGTCCAAAATGTGCAGGCACTGGTGGAACTTGTAGCCCATGGGATGCCATTGACCGGCTAGAAAACTCTGAGATTCACCAACGCATCCACCGCATTTGCAGCACTAGCAGTTAAGGGTTGTACGAGTGATGAAAACTATGCTGTTTTGGAGAAGCACATCAAGTAGATGCGATCTGAATTTGAAGAAATCAAGAAAATGAAGATGGCGAATAGGCAGAACACTGGTGCTACAGAAGGTGCACAAGACCCTGGTGCTACACTGGTGCTACAGAACACTGGTCTAGGTGCCTCTACTCCAACTGGACCTTCACTGTGAACTGCAGGTTTAAAAACTAGAACCTGTGTTCTGCTTTACTTTATCCTAGTACACCTGTACTTGATTACTTAGTTGCTGATATTGCATTTCACCCTGTAGGTGTAGTGGCTGGTCCAAGCTCATCAAATGTAGGGAACCCCCAAAGTCAAAAGCCAAAGGGCGCAGGAAGGAGAAGGCACACAAAAAGGGGATGGATGGTCAAGCGAAGAGGAAGAATAGGTGCAGCGTTTGCAGATCATATGATCACAATGCACAGAGATGTCTAGACAAGCCCGAAAGAGAAGTTCAAAATCAAGAAACAGTTTAAATTAAGAAATAGTGTTACTAAAATGTACTTGAATGTGTTTGTGTGAAAATTTGTGTTGGCAGACCCATTGTACATCTTATATGCTAAGACTTAAATGTTAATGTGCATTGCCTTTCCTATTTACTAAGTTCAGAGTTTAGCCCATTGCTTGATTGTTTTTTAAACAAAAAATAAATAAATAAATTACAAAATTTTGATTCATCCTATACTTCATCCTTTTTTTTCTGTGTAGTTTCTTCCGCGCCTACTTTTGACTTGTGTAGTAGTATGCTGATTCATCCTTTTTTCCTTGAGTTCAGCTTAGCTTTTCATGAATCCCGTGATGGCCTTGCCTTTTCATGAATCCCGTGTTCTTAGCATCCCCATTTTAGCATCTTCGCATTTTCTTAGGTAATTTAAGTGTCATTTAGGCAACAATGTCTTCCTAAATAGGCAATTTAGCCTATTCTTATCTTACTAGTCAAAAAGGCCATACCTTTTATTGCTTATATGGTTGCTTAACTCTACTTGTTCCCCCCCATTCGTGGGCCTGCACAACACCAGCTTGTGGAGGTCCATTGCACTTGTTCACTTTCACTCCTTTTTTTTGGGTTTTGTCCAAAATTTATGTGCGTGGTTTCATTCCATTACTTACACCTGTTTTTTCCTCTTCTTTTGTCCTTTGCAAAAAAAAATACGCTCAACACTGCTGTTAGCCAGTTCTGCTCTGGTTTCACAGAGGTTGTAGGCACATTTTTGGTGTTGGGAAAGTTTAATTGCTACCAGAATACTAATAACTTACCTGGCTAATGATATTAAATTGCTTATCGGACTACTAATAAATTGACTGACTAATAACTTGCCTCACACACATAATAAGTAGTGCCTGATCTCAGCATGGTACTGACCAGCTGTAGCTAGTAGTGGCTATAGTAGTAGCAGGTGCACTAGATATAGTTAGGTATAGTTGTCTAGAGTGGTAATATTAGGCTTTACAATTTTTTTTGGAAACATTGCAGCATAGGCATTAATTACAGGAAACCATTACAAAACTATTTACAAGCTTTACCTCTTATAAATGCAGCCTGCCTTTCCAATTCTGCACAACATTATCTTTGTGAGTTAGCCACTTATGCAGTAGAAGCTTGCGTATATTAGGGATGTCACTCTCCTTGAAATATTGCATTGAACGTCCATCCCAATGTTCAGCATGCATCAACATATGGAAACCACAATCATGACTGCAGAGACAAAACAAACAATATAGAACTCAGTGTAGATAACAAATCTGACTATATGCAGAAAGGTAACATTAGTTAGACCAGAAAAACTACTTACTTGTTGGACTAGATTGGAACACCAATATCAACAAGTTCATAATTGCATATGGGCTTCTTTGCCTCATAACCATGTTTGGTCCAAAGTTCTTTGATTGCCCCTATCAAGGTGTTGCAGCACTTGAAGAGAGCTTCATCTTCCAGAGTTCTCATTGAGTCTAACACCTCAAACCTTTCTTTTCGTAGGTTCAGGACAAGCAAAAAGTAGTGTCCTACTTTTGTTGCAGATTTTCCATCTCCAAGTGATTGAAGCAGAGGGAACCTCACCTATGTTGGGTTGGTTATTATCAATGAATGTCACTGAGGAAGAAAAAATCGTGTATGATGAAACCTAAATACATGTGAAGATATGAACTTACCATTTGACGATGGTCTAAATGGTTATCTAGAAGCCAGAATACACTTGAGACCTATGTCATAGTTAGGTTGCCCTCTTGCATGAAAGTCTGTGAAAAAATAGCAGCAAAACTGCCTTAACAAATTAAGAAAATTGCTAACAAAAATGTGAAAAATTACTTGATACTAAAAGAAGAATCGCTTCTGTACAGATTTATAGTACAAGAATAATAGAAGAAACTACAACTGACTGAGGCCAGCAGCTGGCCATATATATGAACTAATCATGCATGACCTAACACATCAGAAGAACATACTTGATTTTTGTTAATGAGAATGCAGAATAATCCAATCAAATGCTATCAGGATCGTTGCCTGAATTCCCAAGTGCTTGAGTCTAGAGCTACAAATTCCACAAACACTGACCAGGATGAAGGATAACAAAGCAGGGGAATCAAATGTCACCCTGCTAATTAATTTTTCCCCATGGACAACAAACTGAGAATGCGTCATGTGAACATACAGCAGCTAGGAGAGAACTACATGCTACAGCAATGTCATAGTGCCAAACATTGATACATGATCAACCCATCGAAAGAGAGGCAAAATGGCCATGTGTCAACTGCCCGCACTGGTGGGTTCCTGTCAATGCTGCTCGTGATGATAAAACAGTGGCACTAAACTTGTACACCAGTCAAGAAACAAAAATGGTAATTGTTCAGATAGCCCATGGCCTGATTACAGAGCTACCTAATGTTAATATTTGATCAAACAAGCCTTGTGTTATAGGGCAGTAGATGTTGTTCTGTAGTCACAGATTAATTAGAGAGCAATATCATGAGAAGTGAGGAGGTTACATTCATCTATCACGTCTGTTTTGGCTTTGCAATGGCTATTTGCATTCAGCAAGCAGAGCAGTACTGTAGTCCAAGGTTACATGTGGTGGTAGTAGTTCTATGGTCATAGCTTGGTGTGGATCTGCTCCTACTGAACAGTGGGAGGCCTGCAACAAGTGTAGGGGCATGGGCCTCTAAATTTTGCCCTAGCTATAGTAGTGGGAGCTACCCAAGTGCAGGGACATGGGCCTCTAAATATGTCCTCGATGAAAGTGCAAAAAAAGAAGCAAAACTACCTTAACAAATTAAGAAAATTGCTAATAAGGACATGAAAAATTACTTGATACTAAAAGAAGAATTGCTTCGGTACAGATTTATAGTAGAAGAATAATGGATGAAAAATATGAACTAACCGAGACTCGTAAAGGTAGAACACGTTTGACAGTCTTTCTACTGGTGTCGTCAATTGTGTAGATTGCAATTTCAGCAACTAGGCTCATTAGCTTCCCACTAGGCTTAACAGACAGAGCAAGATGATCTAGAGTCACATAAATGCTCCAAAAACTAATTATGACCACGCTGCACACATAAAAGAAGCAAGAAAGTGAGCATAAATCATTGATAACATGATGATCAACATTTTTAAAATAATGAAGGAAGACATGGTTATGGGCATACGCACTCTTGAGCTTTTTTAGATATAGTAGACCTTGCATTTCCATGTGCACACACAGCAGCATATAAATCACAAACATCCTTGCTGCAATGGAAAGTCCTCTTTGTAGCAAAGTCAATATAAGGCGAGCGAAGAGCAGCTGGCCTTTTCTGAATCCTTCTTGGGTGAGGCTCATAGGCAGGTGTAACTGAAGAATTGCCACTAGTAGGCTCCTTAGATGTGGATGGAGGAGGTACAGGATCAGATGCCTGGAACACAACTGCTGGTTTCACCATTTTCTTCTCAAACTCAATAAGAGCATCATTTTCCAACTGTTGTGGAAATTGACAGTGAAAATTGAGAACCAGCTGTTGTGGAAGTTGTTTGAACTTCACTAGGTGTTGTTGAAGTAGCACCTGCAGAGTTGCTAGGTCCACCCTGTGAATCTACAAATTTCATGATGTTGATATCTACGGGTGTAAAATCTAAAGGACAGCTTCTGGTACAACGTGAGTCACCTATGTTGGGTTCGTTATCAAACTAAGCAATAAAGGAAATAACATGTATGATGATGAAACATATCCCATTGTCAAGATGTGAAGTTACCACTTGGGGGGAGCCTAAGCTTTTCCTTCATTCTTTGTGCATTGGATTTGGGCTTGATGGTAGGTTCTGGAGGAATATTCTCCAGTTGTTGAGGTTCACTAGAAGTTGTATCCTTCTTCTTATCTTTAACTTTCAAAGCTTGCAACCTTTCCAAACGGACCTTCAGTGGGACAAGATCTTCACTGTCATCAACTTGAGCTTCAACATGGGTGGATGAATCTATAGGTGGCTGCATATTACATTGCTTGTCAACTCTAGTTGCATCCAACTTAGGTTCTTCCAAAGAAGCAGTATCATCCTCATCTTGCTTTTCAATGCCTTCGTCTTCCTCCTCCAGTATAGGGGACAAATTTCCATTGCCATCATCATCAAATGCAGTCTCATGATCTGAATCAGAATCTTCATCCTCTTCATATTGGTAAGTGTCACCATCTCCATTTTCATCACTCAGCAAATCCTCTTTAGATTCTTCACATAAAGATTCATCTTCAGCAACATGTCCTCTTCTACTCATTGCCCTGGTCTACCTTTGTGGATAGGAAGGTACAATTTGTTCCAATTTGGAACACTTTGGTCTGTTGTGTCTCTGTGCAGAGGAAGGTTCACCTTCAGAATGATTTGCCCTTGGACGCTTGGAACTGCCCACACGCTGTGATGTAGGAGCTTCAACTTCAGAAACTTTTTCCAAAAATGTGATGAGAAGCTCTATGAAACCAGAGCAGAACTGGCTAACATCAGTGTTGAGTGTACTTTTTTTTTGCAAAGGACAAAAGAAGAGGAAAAAATAGGTGTAAGTAATGGAATGAAACCACGCACACAAATTTTGGACAAAACCCAAAAAAGGAGTGAAAGTGAACAAGTGGAATGGGCCTCCACAAGACTCATACAAGCTTGTGTTGTGCAGGCCCATGAATGGGGGGGAACAAGTAGAATTAAGCAACCATATAAGCAACAAAAGGGATGGTCTTTTTTACTAGTAAGATAAGAATAGGCTAAATTGCCTATTTAGGAAGACATTGTTGCCTAACGAATGACACTTAAATTGCCTAAGAAAATGCGAAGATGCTAAAATGGGGATACTAAGAATACGGGATTCATGAAAAGGCAAGGTCATCACGGGATTCATGAAAAGCTAAGCTGAACTCTAGGAAAAAGGACGAATCAACATACTACTACACAAGTCAAAAGTAGGCGCGGAAGAAACTACACAAAAAAAAGGATGAAGTATAGGATGAATCAAAATTTTGTAATTTATTTATTTTTTTTGTTAAAAAACAATCAAGCAATGGGCTAAACTTTGAACTTAGTAAATAGGAAAGGCAATGCACATTAACATTTGAGTCTTAGCATATAAGATGTACAACGGGTCTGCCAACACAAATTTTCACACAAACACATTCAAGTACATTTAACAAAAATTAGTAGTCGTGAGAACATCATTAGAGAAGAGACCATGTACAAACTTGATCTAAAATGCCACTGGGAACCTTCGAGGAGAGAAATCTTCTTATATCATCCATGTGGAACAATGAAGGTTGTGGAGTAGAATAGCTTGATCCTTTCAACTGGACACATAAACATGTATAGGCAAAGTTATAATATGGACATGGGGATACTTTAGCGACAAAAGGGAAGCCACATTGACCTATTGATACATACCTTGAGCTTCCCAAATGAGCCATCACGGATGGTGTCTAATTTGATGACCTTATCCAACAATTTCCTTGACCATGCTGCAACTATAGGCATGGTGGAAGGGATTTGTACATTGTCAACCAAAAGCGAGTCTACATATAGAATCTGCAAAGATGAAAAATCAATGAGGGCATCAAAACATAAGAAGAAAGAATGAAGTAGAAACATATATGACTGAGATCGGTAGTGCTTGCTGCAGCGGCGCTATGGCTGCTGCTACTGCAGCAGCAGCACTCACCAAACACTGCAGCATAGAACAAGACGCGAAGCAACTTACCACAAGGACAAGAAGACAGCCCTTAAAAGATCTTCTTTTGCCCATTTTGGCTGCTGCGTCTTTAAGCTGGTCAACAACAAACTGGCACCAATTCAACTTCTTGACGCAAGAAAGATCCACAATGGCTGGATAACACCTTGGGCTAATAGCTAAGCCAGTTGGAGGACATAGGAATGTTGAAATTGCTATCATCAGTTAGGACCTTAGGAAATCATCATTGCTTATCTTATTCTCTTTCAACCTTTCCAATATAGATTCAACAGTAGGTGTTGTCCCTTCATCAATACCATACTCACCATTGATGAAGTTGATCGCACCAACATCAAGCTCATACTTAACTTCATCACCATTGTTTGGAAGACCAAAAGCACGACACACTGAATCAGCATTGACTAAAATCCTTCCCCTGCCAAGAAATACCAGCTCCGATGAATCAGCATCATAGCACTCAGCCATCAACCAGTCTGCAAAACCTACAAGAAGGGTTTTAGAAGCAATCTTCAGGAGACCACCAAAACCTATCGCCCGTATTCTTTTCTTCTGAGATTGAGTCAAACATTGTAGAGCTTCACGAGCCTTGATGGGGAAGCCCGCTGTCTTCGAGGCTAAGAATAGGGTTAGAAAATAGCGGCAACTAAAAACTGAGTGCACAAAACAGGTGAATACAAAAACAGAGCTAACGGATTGGGTGCACATACCTTAGGAACCGTTGAAGACGATGAAGCAGCAGGTTGGCTTTGTTGTCCTCTACCCATTGCCTAACACAAGCAACACCTAAGAGACCATGTTGGTTGAAGGGTTCAGCTCATTTGCCATAAATATAGGTAAAATAAAAAAGATAGACATGAAGTGAAGTTTAATACATGTTAGGATTCACTAATCACAAAAAAGAAGTTCAATAATTCACTGTAGCAGTTCAATAATTTCAGAAAAGCAGTTCAATACATGAAGTTTAATACTTTCACTGTAATATAAGACACACATCAGCACCCTCGCGTCACTCCATTCCAAACCTCCTGGCTCCTGTAGAAACGCTGCACTATGGAGCAGCAAGATTCTAATTTACATATGGGATGAGAGCACAAGTGAAAGCTGGAGCATAAATGAATACATGCATGATAGGTACTCCTAAACACTAGCAATAGCGTGATGATCACTGATTGAACAACACAATAGATTGTAGGGAGCCAAGACGCTTAGAACAGAGTGAGCCTTCCTACTGCATGCCTATTCCATAAAGCATATATTGGAAGATTTAGGAAACATTGTGCTGATCTAATATGTAGCACATTCGCAAGAACTGAAAGTGCATACATAAAGCATGATTGGTAAAGTAAATTAGATAACGTATAGCCATTGTCCTCTTGGTATAAAACTATTTTGCAGTTCTTGCAAAATAAAAAGAATCCAGAGAGCATGGCCAGGCAACAAACCATAGACTGAAATCTAATGTAATTTCTTGCAGTGAGTAAAGTCCTCGTAATATTCATGTAATTACTGATAAATCGACACTACTGGTTTTGATTGCCACTTATGCTAAATAGACAGGGATTGAACAATCACAGGTAAACTGTTATAGTATGTGCGACAATCTGATACCAATCAGTTAAAAGGATAACACTGTTAAGAAATAGTATGGCATTGGTTATTGGAGAAGAAATAAAAAGAAAGGAAACAACAAGAACCTGAGATATTTTGTAGTTCCACTGACAAGAGCTGCTTATACACAAATTAGATGCAAAAAAATGGATTGGGTGCCTAGCTTGTGCCTCGACCAAGCAGAAGCTAAAAATAAACAAATCCAAGGTATTCAGTTCCAATTAAACAAGAAGAATCTCAAAACCTAAATAGAATAGACCTAATGATGCACATTGAGCAGAAATAGCCAACATTAAGGCTTAATTAACAATGTCATAGCGTAGAATATTTTTGGAACTATGTGAGATAGCAAATGGGCATTTTCAAGATCATGAAATGCATAGATTAAAACAAGAAAAAATGGCAAATACAACTTGGTTTATGAACAAGGGAGCCACACAGTCCATGTATATTATGACAAGGAAGTAAGTTGCTAAAGAACAATATCTGAATTCTCAGCCTTATGGTGTGCATGTGGATAAGAAATGCCTCTAGGCTAAATGCTGAATGCCTCAGGCCACTTGCGATTAGAGCAAACAAAGCATTGGTTTGGGCAAAAGGAGATGGACTTCTAGTATCATGCACATGCAGCGTTTTAGGTTTATCAGTAATTACATGGACTAGATTTATCATATAATGCACCCTAAAAGAGTCGAAAGAGCAACAACTTGATTCTATGAAATCATCAAGATGTGGAGTAATGGTCAGGGAAGGGCAACATTAGTAAGCACCAGGTGCTAGCACTATGACCACTGAAGACAAAAAAACAAGTTCCATCATTATGGGTAGTACGTATTCGAAGCTTAGTCTATGCCAAAGCCAATAAGGATGTGCGTTGCACCTACATGTCCACTAGACCTAGCCACAGCTATCTCCACACTACACCTAGAATTTAGTGTATGTGACAAAAACGATATTATCTGTCGATATTCAGCTTTTAGGTCTGAGGTTACATATTTCAGGGTACATGTTTCATCACCAGGTGTAATGGCTGATGCTTATGAAATTTTTTTCCTTTAGGAGAGCCTATTCTTCTGACTAAAATTAAACACTGGTGAGCATGTAAAGTCAACATTGTACAAGCAAGAATTATAGTCTGTACTTTCATTTAGAGTGCCAAGGCTCCAAAAAATCCTAGATACGCTACTAATGAATAACCAGAATGCTTGAATGAAGTAGTCTGATCTATCTATCTATCTCTCTGTGAAGGGAAGGAAGCAAGCAACAACGGTGAGAGTGCTTACAACAGGAGACGCCGAGGGAGGCAAAAGTCGGAGGAGGCGGTGGCGTCGGGGAAGGGATGGGGGGCAAGCAAGCAGCGAGGCATAGTGGATGCTGGGGTAGGCTTCTCAGCGACGGTGAGACGACCGCCATGGGGACAGTGAGCAACACGTGATGATAGGGGGCTACGCGGCGACGGTGAAACGACCGCAACGTGGCCGTCGCCGAGAAGCCTGCAAGTGAAACAAAATCAACCAAATCCGTCGGTATATGCCTCATCCGAATCGGTCCTCTCGCCATGCAAACCGAGAATGGTGCCGCCTAGGCTACCTTCAGTGCATGGCGCACCCAGCAAACCATGGAATCGGAAGAGATTGGAGTAAGATGTGGAACAAATCCAAATAAAATCCGTGAGGTGGAAGCGTCGGGATGGGATCCAACTTTCCGGTGAGCATGGTGACCTGTTCTCCGCCTGGATCCGGGTCCGGTGGAAAACTGCAGTCACCGGCGTAGTCATCGGGTCGCCGCGGGGGATTCTTCTTGACGTTGATGGAGACGGAGCCGAAGCGAGCGCAGATTAAGCGAGCTCTATCTGAGGCGTCGCTGTCAGGAGGAGAGAGGAAGCGCGAGTCCCAAGATTTGAACAGTTACTCCTCCCCTCTCTATGACTAGTTGGCCAGGCATTGCAGTTGGGTTGGAAACGCCAGATGCACGCTGAGCCTTGGATGATCCATCAACGGCAAGAGGAGCGTGCGTGCGCGCCAGCAAACACACGCACGGCAGAAACAAAGTCATTACCCATATACAAATGGGATTTGCTATGGTACATCTATATAACTATAGACTGTCCTATCCATCTAGAAATAGATTTGACAAAGATAGACTTATTACCATCTAGGAGTTAATAGGTCACCGTTTTATTTTGAGAGTATTGCTTATTTGACACCAAAAAGATGAAGTATTCCTTTCTTAGCCCTCTAAAACTATGAATGCCCTATCTAACACTACTTGTATCTTTGGTGCGTAAAATAACATTGCAGTCACTTCTGTTAGCCTTCCATCTTAAGGTTGCACTGTAGACTGAGAAAATTGCTATAATGGGACACCAAAGAACTGGCTTCGCTAAAATAGGAATCCTAACATTTGCTTCTCTAAAATGGGACTCCAAACATTAACAATTTGTTTTCCATGACATTTTGATACTTTTAATCATATTTGGGTTCTTAAATACGTGTATTTTTCTTTAATGACCGTATTACCCTTTTGTCTAATCTCATCTATCGATTCATCTACCTGTACGGAAACAAACGAGACCGATGTCTTCCTCTCCATCACGTACGAGACGCGCCGCCGCCCGCTGCTCGCCCGCCAACTGTCGACCGCCGCCCTTCCTTCCCTCCCCATGCCGCCTTCTCCTCTCCATGGATGGAGAGCCTCCGCCCGACGGAGTCCGTGGAGGGCCGTCGGCCATGGACAACGAAGCTGCGCCTGGTGCCCTAGACGAGGCTGCGCCTGGTGCCATGGTCGCGGCGGCGTGTGGAGGGCTCGACGTCGCTCCTGGTTGCCATCCCGCGGCGCTCGGAGGCCTCGCCGCCGCTCCTGGTGGCCATCTCGCGGCGCTAGGAGAGCTGGCCGCGACGCCTGAAGGCCATCCCGTCGAGGTTGGTGCTGGAGGCCTGGCCGCGGCTGATGGTGGTCTGGCCACGGCACTGGTGCCCTGGCCGCGGCTCCTGGTGGCCTGGCCGCCCAGGCCGGAGCAGCTGATGGCCTTCCACAGCTTGCCATGGAGAACACCAACAATGCTATAGCCCTAGCAAGAGCACTGCTGCCTGCTGCTCCTCTTCCGGCAATAGAGTACAACCTTCCTGTTCTTCAAGTGGAAAGGTAGTGATAACTTATTTATTTGGGATACATGTGAATTTATTAGGGCGTTAACCACAGTACTCACCCATCACTTTTTTTTATATGACATTAGGTATCAATTTGCCACAATTTTAGGGCTATAGTGTGAAGGGTGTCGTGTATGCAAGCGTAGTGTAGTGTATACATAATTTTTCTTGAGAGCTGCTAGCTTCAGCTTGTTGGTGCACAGCTCATAAAAGTAACTTGTACTTGTAATATGTTTGCTTGTCATTTATATTAAATAAAATCAAAGTTGTTGTTGGATCTGAAGTATTTATAGTTATCTTCTTCCTGTCAACTTTATGTCGCTATTATGCTGTTCCCAAATAAATAATTACTGCACATCATTTATATTAAACATATAATTAGTGCTTCTGTTTATTACACTAATATGTCCCTATTATGCAGTTCCCAAATAAATAATGTGGAAAATATGGAAAGAGTTGATTGGGCTACCATACAAATAGTTGAGACTCATGATGATGAAGGTCGAATTCAACTTATGAGTGAGAGTCAGATGTGTGAGATTTTAGGCTTGACAGATGAGGGCACACCAAATATACCTATACAGGGATTTGATCGTCGAATGGATGAACAAGGCAATGATAATGACCGTGGGGAAGATGTTGATGGTGCTGCCATTCCTACTAATGACGACGTACCAGGTGAGATGGTCATTTCATATGACAAGAACAACCCATGCATGGAGGTAGGGACACAGTACCCAACAATGGAAGAGTTCAAGCTGGCAGTTCGCCAATTCGTCATCAAGAAGGAGTTCCATTTAGGAGTAGAGAAGTCATGTAAGAAGAGATATAGGGCTTATTGCAAGTCTGGTGATGAGATGACTAGCCCTTGTCCTTTGAAGATAAATGGCAACAAATTGGATGGTTGCGCAATTGTGGAGGTGAATAATTTTTTGTATGACTTCATTCATTGTTCTTGTTATGTAAATTAATATCATTTTTTTTGTTTTGCCGGTAACCGTTTTAGTTGATAAACATGAATGTGTGTCTAGCCAGAGGATACAGGTTACAACTCCAAGTTGCAAGTGGGTATGTAGCAAGGCTATGGATATCCTTAGAGTTCAACCAAACATTGGTACTAAGGAACTACAAACGAGGTTGGAGAATGATCTGAATAATAAATGTACAATTGGTTATGACACTGTATGGCGGGTGAAAGCTCTAGTTTGGTTTTGGTAAATTGATGAAACCCTAAGTGCTAACCTAGTTCATCAAGTGATCATGAGATAGGTAGCACACTTCAAGTAGAGAAGCAAATGAAGATCATAACATGACAATGGTGATATCATGGAGATGATCAAGGGCTTAAACTTGAAGAGAAGAAAGAGAAAAACAAAAAGCTCAAGGCAAAGGTATAACTTGTAGGAGCTATTTTGTTTTGGTGATCAAGACACTTAGAGAGTGTGATCACATTTAGGTTTGATAGCCGTACTATTAAGAGGGGTGAAACTCGTATCGGAATGCGGTTATCAAAGTGCCACTAGATGCTCTAACTCATTGCATATGCATTTAGGATCCAGTGGAGTGCTAACACCCTTGATAATATTTGTGAAAATATGCTAACACATGTGCACAAGGTGTTTGTAGGGTTGAGATGGGTTTGGGTCCCTCTCTCCGGGAAAATGAAATGTCTATTTTCTATTACGCCGGATGCAAAATTCTTGGTGATTGGCACACTTGAGCAAGGGTGAAGAAGTAAGAGTCGAAATAGAGTTGATCGAAATGATGCTGGCGTCGGTCTACTGACCGGACGCTGGGTCACTCAGCGACCGGACGCTGAAGGGCTGCGTCCGGTCGAGCTGTCAAACGGCACAGTGGCTAGGGTTGAGCACCGGACGCTGGCTGCGTCCGGTCAAGGTGGACCGGACGCGTCCGGTCGAAAAAACATGCCTCGGGGAGCTTACTGGAAACGACCGGACGCTGGGGCTTCAGCGTCCGGTCAGTTTTATCGGACGTGTCCGGTCATGCTCGGGAGCTTACTGTAAACGATCGGACACAGGCTTCAGCGTCCGGTCAGTTCGAAGGAGCAGCGTCCGGTCGAGGCTGATGACCGTTGAGTCTGGACACGTGGCTGACATCGAGCGACCGGACGCTGAGAGCCAGCGTCCGGTCAGTCTAACCGGAGCGTCCGGTCAGAACGCGTTTTGCCCAGTGAAGGGGTATAATGGCTCTATTTGATTGGGGCTCTATTTATAGCCCCATGGCCGGCTCAAGCTTGGACTCTTGGCCATTTCTATTGACATAGCATACTTGTGAGCTTAGCCAAAGCCCTCCCACTCATCTAGATCATTGATTCATCATCATAGTGAGATTGGGAGTGAATCCAAGTGCATTGCTTGAGTGATTGCATCTAGAGGCACTTGGTGATTGTGTTTCGCTGCGGATTTCTCTTGTTACTCTTGGTGGTTGCCGCCACCTAGACGGCTTGGAGCAGCAAGGATCGTTGAGTGGAGGAGGTGATTGTCTCCGACTCCGATCGTGGTGATTGTGAGGGGTTCTTGACCTTTCCCCGGCGGAGCGCCAAAAGGTACTCTAGTAAATTGCTTGTGGCTTGTGTGATCCTCATCTTGTGTTGGTTGTGCGGCACCCTATTGAGGGTTTGGCGAGTGATGCCAATCAGCGCGTGAACCTCCAAGTGAGTGAATCGCCACAACGAGGACTAGCTTGCCGGCAAGCAAGTGAACCTCGGTAAAAATCATTGTGTTCATCATTTGATTCCGAGGTGATTGGTCATCATTGTTATTCATCTTCGTGATTGATTGGTTCATTCATCTACACGGCGGTATAACCCTCTTGATCACTCTCTTTACTTTACCGCAAACTAGTTGACAAGCTCTTTAGTGTAGCTAGTTGTGAGAGCTTGCATGCTTGGTTGGTGTGGCTCTTTAGTTAGCCTTTGAGAGCACACTAACATAGGGTAGTGTCATTGCTCTTGTGTGAATTGACACTATCTAAACTAGAATTGTGGTAGGTGGCTTGCATTATTGAGTAGGCTAGCGCAACACTCGCTTCGCCTCATAATTGTCTAACCATTTGGTTAAGTGTTGTTGTAGAAATTTTTATTAGGCTATTCACCCCCCCCTCTAGCCATTAGGACCTTTCAAGTGGTATCAGAGCCGAGGTCACCGTTATTTGAGGCTTAACAACCTTCGGTGTTAAAATGGCTCAAATCAACAACACCAAGAAGCCACCCCAATTTGATGGATCAAATTATTCTTATTGGAAGTCAAAAATGGCCACACATATCAAGTCAATCAATAGAAAGGTGTGGAAGGTGGTAGAAACCAAAATTGAGATTAGTGATCCGGAAAATCCCACCGCCGCCGAAGAAGTGCTTCTCCAAAACAATGACATTGCTCTAAGTGCCATTCATGATGCAATTGATGTGAGAACATTTGAGCAAATCAAAAATATTGAGATGGCTCATGAAGCTTGGAAGAAATTGGAAGAATCTTTTGAGGGTACTCAAGCCGTGAAGGGTGCAAAGGCATACATCCTCAAAGAAAAGTTTGCAAGCTTCAAGATGAAGGAGGATGAGAGTGTGCCGGACATGTTCCACCGGATGGAAGTGATTGTCAATGATCTCAAGGCACTCGGTGAGAACATAGAGGACAAGGACTTCTCAAATAAGTTCTTGAGATGTTTGCCCGCAAGATTCAAAATATTGGTCACCTTGCTAGTAAGAAGTGGTTTGAACACAATGACACCAAACCAAGTCTTGGGAGATATCATGACCGATGATGCCTATAGAGATGATGATGAGAAGGAAGAAAAGAAAGAAAAGAAAGATGAGAAGAAGGATGACAAGAAGAAGAGCGTGGCTTTCAAGGCCACATCATCCAAGGGCAAAGCCAAGCAAGAAACATCAAGTGAGGATGATGATTCATGGGATGATGATGATGATGAGAGGATAGCTCTTTTTGTCAAGAGGTTTGGCAAGTTCATGGTAAAGAAGGGCTATCGAGCTAGAAGAAAGAAGTATTCATCCAAGAGCAAGGAAGAGGCAAGGAGATGCTTCAATTGTGGAAGCAAAGATCATCTTATTAGCAAATGTCCATACAATAGTGAGAAAGATGATGACAACAAGAACAAGAAGAAGGAGTGGAAAGAAAAGAAAGATAAGAAGGACAAGATGTCCTTCAAAAAGAAGAAGGGTGGTTCATATGTAGTCACTTGGGATAGTGATGCTTCCACAAGTGATGATGATGATAGTGATGACAACAAGACCACCAAGAAGAAGGCACTTGCAAGCATAGCAATCAATGAGAAGCCTTCTCTCTTCGACTCTCCATCATGCTTCATGGCTAAGGCTACCAAGGTACAATCTTGTGATGATGGAAGTGATAATGAACATGATAGTGATAGTGATAATGATGATGATGAACCCACTAAAGATGAATTAATTGACATGCTAGAAGATGCTAGAGAACACTTTAACATGTCAAGAAGGGAATGCAAAAGCTTGCGTAAGGAAGTAAAAGCCCTTAAGCAAGCCTTTGATGAGCTCAATGCATCTCATGAGAGGCAAGAGGATGCCCATGAGAAGCTTTGCAAGGCTCACAAAAAGCTTGAAAAAGCTCATTCTTCTTTGCTTGATGAGCAAACTAAAAAGAAGCATGTTGAAACTTGCAATGTAGGTTTAACTTGTGATTTAATTGATACATCACTATCTATGCCTATCATTGTTCCTCCAACTAACCCTTCTTGTAGCACTTCCACTTCTACCTCATCTAGTAGTGATGGTCACACTTGTGATACCTCACTAGTGGTTGAGAATGAGAACCTCAAGAAGGAGGTAACTAAGCTCACTCACACCTTGGCTAAGGCTTATGGTGGTGAGGACCGCTTGCTTATGGCCTTGGGTAGCCAAAGAGCTTCTCTCTACAAAGAGGGATTGGGCTATACCCCCAAGAAAGGCAAGGCGGCCTTTGCTCCTCACAAGACAAGTTTTGTGAAGAACAATGGTCGGTTTTGCACTAGTTGCAAGCAAGTTGGTCATAGAGAGCATGAATGCACCAACAAAAGCAAAAATGCTAATGTATCCTCTATTAAGCTTAATTCTTCCTATATGCTTGTTAAGGGTACAAATGGTGTGAAGGCTAAGTTCATTGGCAAACCATGGATGGGCTCAAAGAAGAAAGCCATTTGGGTGCCAAAGAGCTTGGTTACTAACCTTCAAGGACCCAAGCAAGTTTGGGTACCTAAAAAGAATTGATCTTCTTTTGTAGGTCAATTACAAAGCCGGAGGAAGGCATTGAGTTCTTGATAGTGGGTGCACTCAACACATGACCGGTGATGCTAGAATGTTCAACTTAATCAACACCAATGGCAATGATGGCTATGATAGTATCACATTTGGTGACAATGGCAAAGGCAAGGTCAAAGGGCTTGGTAAGATTGCGATATCCAATGACTTGAGCATATCCAATGTTTTGCTAGTAGAGAGCTTGAACTTCAATTTGCTATCCGTGGCTCAATTGTGTGATCTTGGATTCAAATGCATATTTGGGGTAGATGATGTAGAAATCATAAGTGTAGATGGCTCTAACTTGATCTTCAAAGGCTTTAGATATGAGAATCTATACTTGGTTGATTTCAATGCTAGTGAAGCTAAATTATCTACATGCTTGTTCACTAAGTCTAGCATGGGTTGGTTATGGCATAGAAGGCTTGGTCATGTTGGAATGAAACAATTGAATAGATTGATTAAGCATGACTTAGTTAGAGGATTGAAAGATGTTGTGTTTGAAAAGGATAAGCTTTGTAGCTCTTGTCAAGCCGGCAAACAAGTTGGAAACACCCATCCTAAGAAAAGCATGATGAGCACTAGTAAAGCATTTGAGTTATTGCACATGGACTTGTTTGGGCCAACACAATACACTAGTATCGGTGGAAATAAATATGGATTTGTGATAGTGGATGACTACACTAGATACACATGGGTATTCTTTCTAGTAGACAAAAGTGATGTATTTGCAACATTCAAATCATTTGTCAAAGGCATTCACAATGAATTTGAAACAACCATCAAGAGAGTTAGAAGTGACAATAGTAGTGAGTTTAAGAACATTAGAATTGGTGAGTTATGTGATGAATTTGGAATTAGACATCAATTCTCGGCCAAGTACACACCTCAATCAAATGGCCTTGTTGAGAGAAAGAATAGAACACTCATTGATATGGCAAGGTCTATGCTTAGTGAGTACAATGTGAGTCAATCTTTTTGGGCCGAAGCTATCAACACGGCTTGCTATTGTAGCAACCGCCTCTATTGTCACCGATTGAAAGAGAAGACACCGTATGAGCTCTTGAATGGTAGAAAGCCCAACATTGCATATTTTCGGGTCTTTGGTTGCAAATGCTATATCTTGAAGAAAGGCACAAGATTGGGCAAGTTTGATAAGAAATGTGATGAAGGATTCCTACTTGGTTATTCCACCACAAGCAAAGCATATAGAGTTTGGAATTTGGATAGTGGTACTCTTGAGGAAGTTCATGATGTTGAATTTGATGAAACCAAGGGTTCACAAGTAGAGAATGAGAACTTGGAAGATGTTAGAGGCATTCAACTTTCAAATGCCATGAAGAACATGGATATTGGTGAATTGAGGCCTAGGCAAGTGAACGATGATGAAGATGATCAAGTGCAAGTGCTCTCCAACTCTAATGTGCAAGATGACACAAATCAAGCTAGTGCAAGTGACTCTCATGATATTGATCAAGATCAAATGGCTAGTACATCATCTCAACCAAATGATCAAGCAAGTGCAAGCAATCAAGTTCCAATCCTTCAAGCAACAAGTATTGCAAGAGATCATCCTTTGGATACAATCATTGGAGATATTTCAAGAGGTGTACAAACAAGATCAAGATTGGCATCATTTTGTGAACACTTCTCTTTTGTGTCATCCATTGAACCAAAGAAGATAGATGAAGCTTTGAAGGATGTTGATTGGGTGAATGCTATGCATGAAGAATTGAATAACTTCACAAGAAATCAAGTATGGGAATTGGTAGAAAGACCAAAGGGACACAATGTGATTGGAACCAAATGGGTCTTTAGAAACAAGCAAGATCAAGATGGGATAGTCGTAAGGAATAAAGCAAGATTGGTAGCACAAGGCTATACACAAGTTGAAGGTCTTGACTTTGGAGAAACATATGCCCCGGTTGCTAGATTGGAAGCAATTAGAATCTTGCTAGCCTATGCTTGTGCCCACAACATCAAGCTCTATCAAATGGATGTTAAGAGTGCATTTCTCAATGGTTATATCAATGAAGAAGTATATGTTAAGCAACCTCCCGGTTTTGAAGATGATAAGAAGCCCAACCATGTGTACAAGTTGAAGAAAGCATTGTATGGCTTGAAGCAAGCACCTAGAGCATGGTATGAGAGATTGAGGGACTTCCTACTCTCTAAAGGGTTCACAATGGGCAAGGTTGACACCACTCTTTTCATCAAGAAGATTGGAAAAGATCTATTTGTATTACAAATCTATGTAGATGACATCATATTTGGATCAACCAATCAAGAATTTTGTGATGAGTTTGGTAAGATGATGGCTAATGAGTTTGAGATGTCCATGATTGGAGAGTTGAGTTACTTCCTTGGTCTTCAAATCAAGCAATTGAAGAATGGTACATTTGTGAGTCAAGGCAAGTACATCAAGGACATGATCAAGAAGTTTGGAATGATTGATAGCAAAGTCATTAGCACACCAATGGGAACCAATGGCAACTTGGATAGTGATGCAAGTGGAAACATGGTGGATCAAAAGTTGTATCGGTCTATGATTGGAAGCCTACTCTATGTGACCGCATCAAGGCCGGATGTCATGTTTAGTGTATGCATGTGTGCAAGATTTCAAGCCTCACCAAGAGAAAGTCATTTGAAGGCTACAAAGAGGATATTGAGGTACTTGAAGCATACACCAAATGTTGGTTTGTGGTATCCCAAAGGAGCAAAGTTTGAGCTAGTTGGTTACTCCGACTCGGATTATGCGGGATGCAAGGTTGAAAGGAAGAGCACATCGGGCACATGTCAATTGTTGGGAAGATCACTTGTTTCATGGTCATCAAAGAAGCAAAATAGTGTTGCATTATCAACCGCCGAAGCCGAATACATATCCGCCAGTAGTTGTTGTGCACAAATACTTTGGATGAAGGCCACTTTGAGTGATTTTGGAATCAAGTTCAAGAAAGTGCCATTGCTATGTGACAATGAGAGTGCAATCAAGCTAACCAACAATCCGGTGCAACATGCAAGAACAAAGCACATTGATGTCCGCCACCATTTCATAAGAGATCACCAACAAAAAGGGGACATTTGTATTGAGAGTGTAGGCACCGAAGATCAACTTGCCGACATATTCACCAAGCCATTGGATGAGAAAAGGTTTTGCAAGCTAAGAAATGAGTTGAACATATTGGATTTCTCAAATATGTGTTGATGCAACCCCCACTCATATGACATGCCTCTCCTTCGAGCAATCTAAGGTAAAAGTTGATTGGCATGACATACATTCTTGCTAAGGACATGATTAGTGCATCTAGTCATATTTTCAATCTCATTAGGACCTTGCAAGTGGTTCTATCTTATTAGGCTCATTCATGAAAATCAAATGAATTTTGATGTCAATATGGTATCACTATTGCTTCTATGCTTGACTTGATCTAGTGATGGCATATAACATGTTTATGGGCTTGTAAACCTAGTGTTTAATCTAGAAAATGAACTATAAGTGTTTAACTCAACATGGTACAAGATAACCCTTATTTAGAGGTGTGAAGAAGCTTGTCCTTGGATCAAACCGAGTTAAATATCTTTGGGAAATAATCTAGAATTGAACCAAATTTGGGACAATGACCCTCACCCCATTGATTGACATTGATAATCTCGACCCTACAAGTAATTCTTTTTAGAACCTTTGTGGTCATTGATGACAAAGGGGGAGAGAAACAAAGATAAAGGGGATAAGGGGGAGAGAAACAAAGGAAAGGGATCAACTAAAAAATGAGAAACAAAGATAAAGGGGATAAGGGGGAGAGAAACAAAGGAAAGGGATCAACTACAAAATTTTGAGCACACAAGTAGGGGGAGCAAGCTCATGAACTTGTATGGTGCATTTGAACGTGCATTTCATATGTTTGCTTGCATAGCATAAGTTCCATATTTATAATATCCATGCTTGTGTGATGTATGCTAGTTGTAGATTTGAATGATAAAATACAAACTAGCATGCATAGGATATCTAGTGATTTCACTTCCAAATATTTCTAAGTGGTATTGAGCTAACCATGGTGCTAAGGATGGTATATTGGTGCACTCCGATTGGTATCACGCTTCAAAGGTCAATCTTTTATACCTTAGCATCATATGGTAGACATTGACTCCTACATTACCTATCTAAGCATATGTGCAAGCTTCAATCCAAACTCTTAGCACATATGTAGGGGGAGCAATTGCTATCACTTAGGGTTCATGAAACTTGTCCATATTCTTTTACACATGGTAAATATGCTTGGGCAAGCAACATGGATTCAATTGAATTTCAATTCCTATCTTTGTATAAGGGTTGTCATCAATTACCAAAAAGGGGGAGATTGAAAGCTCTAGTTTGGTTTGGGTAAATTGATGAAACCCTAAGTGCTAACCTAGTTCATCAAGTGATCATGAGATAGGTAGCACACTTCAAGTAGAGAAGCAAATGAAGATCATAACATGACAATGGTGATATCATGGAGATGATCAAGGGCTTAAACTTGAAGAGAAGAAAGAGAAAAACAAAAAGCTCAAGGCAAAGGTATAACTTGTAGGAGCTATTTTGTTTTGGTGATCAAGACACTTAGAGAGTGTGATCACATTTAGGTTTGATAGCCGTACTATTAAGAGGGGTGAAACTCGTATCGAAATGCGGTTATCAAAGTGCCACTAGATGCTCTAACTCATTGCATATGCATTTAGGATCCAGTGGAGTGCTAACACCCTTGATAATATTTGTGAAAATATGCTAACACATGTGCACAAGGTGTTTGTAGGGTTGAGATGGGTTTGGGTCCCTCTCTCCGGGAAAATGAAATGTCTATTTTCTATTGCGCCGGATGCAAAATTCTTGGTGATTGGCACACTTGAGCAAGGGTGAAGAAGTAAGAGTCGAAATAGAGTTGATCGAAATGATGCTGGCGTCGGTCTACTGACCGGACGCTGGGTCACTCAGCGACCGGACGCTGAAGGGCTGCGTCCGGTCGAGCTGTCAGACGGCACAGTGGCTAGGGTTGAGCACCGGACGCTGGCTGCGTCCGGTCAAGGTGGACCGGACGCGTCCGGTCGAAAAAACATGCCTCGGGGAGCTTACTGGAAACGACCGGACGCTGGGGCTTCAGCGTCCGGTCAGTTTTATCGGACGTGTCCGGTCATGCTCGGGAGCTTACTGTAAACGACCGGACACAGGCTTCAGCGTCCGGTCAGTTCGAAGGAGCAGCGTCCGGTCGAGGCTGATGACCGTTGAGTCTGGACACGTGGCTGACATCGAGCGACCGGACGCTGAGAGCCAGCGTCCGGTCAGTCTGACCGGAGCGTCCGGTCAGAACGCGTTTTGCCCAGTGAAGGGGTATAACGGCTCTATTTGATTGGGGCTCTATTTATAGCCCCATGGCCGGCTCAAGCTTGGACTCTTGGCCATTTCTATTGACATAGCATACTTGTGAGCTTAGCCAAAGCTCTCCCACTCATCTAGATCATTGATTCATCATCATAGTGAGATTGGGAGTGAATCCAAGTGCATTGCTTGAGTGATTGCATCTAGAGGCACTTGGTGATTGTGTTTCGCTGCAGATTTCTCTTGTTACTCTTGGTGGTTGCCGCCACCTAGACGGCTTGGAGCAGCAAGGATCGTTGAGTGGAGGAGGTGATTGTCTCCGACTCCGATCGTGGTGATTGTGAGGGGTTCTTGACCTTTCCCCGGCGGAGCGCCAAAAGGTACTCTAGTAAATTGCTTGTGGCTTGTGTGATCCTCATCTTGTGTTGGTTGTGCGGCACCCTATTGAGGGTTTGGCGAATGATGCCAATCAGCGCGTGAACCTCCAAGTGAGTGAATCGCCACAACGAGGACTAGCTTGCCGGCAAGCAAGTGAACCTCGGTAAAAATCATTGTGTTCATCATTTGATTCCGAGGTGATTGGTCATCATTGTTATTCATCTTCGTGATTGATTGGTTCATTCATCTACACGGCGGTATAACCCTCTTGATCACTCTCTTTACTTTACCGCAAACTAGTTGACAAGCTCTTTAGTGTAGCTAGTTGTGAGAGCTTGCATGCTTGGTTGGTGTGGCTCTTTAGTTAGCCTTTGAGAGCACACTAACATAGGGTAGTGTCATTGCTCTTGTGTGAATTGACACTATCTAAACTAGAATTGTGGTAGGTGGCTTGCATTATTGAGTAGGCTAGCGCAACACTCGCTTCGCCTCATAATTGTCTAACCATTTGGTTAAGTGTTGTTGTAGAAATTTTTATTAGGCTATTCACCCCCCCTCTAGCCATTAGGACCTTTCAGCGGGGTAAACAAAGAGCTCTTGAGCAGGTTTATGGCAAATGGTCAGAAAGTTTTGAGCTATTGTTTAGGTGGAAGGCCGAGGTGATGAAGCGGAGTCCTAGGAGTGTCGTTGAGATTGATGTTCTTGAGGTGGATGATGACGTATATTTCCACCGTTTTTTCTGTGCCCTTAAACCATGCATTGATGGTTTCTTGGAAGGTTGTAGGCCTCATTTGAGCGTAGATGCTACAGCACTTAATGGGAGGTGGAATGGTCACTTGGCTGCAGCTGTAGCAGTTGATGGTCACAATTGGATGTATCTAGTGGCTAATGGCTTCATGGCTTCGGAAACAACAGACAACTGGACTTGGTTCATGGAACAATTGAAGAAAGGGGAGTGAATATAGAACAGTTCGTGCATGACTACTACTCTGTGAATAGATTCAGGGCTGCTTATGGTAGAGAAATTGAGCCAATGACAGATAAAATACAATGGCCACAAGTCGACCTACCATTCTTAGTTGGTGCACCTCTGGCTAAATTACCTATTGGAAGACAGAGGAAACTAAGAATTAAGGGATGGGAGGAAGGTGGACACAGGAAGAAAGGTAAATATACCAATGAGGGTGAAGGTGAGAAGGGATGTGACAACGATACTGTTCCAACAAATGTAAAGGGACAGAAGATGATCAGAGGACATATGACTTGCAAAAGATGTGGAGAAAAAGGTCACAGGCAAGCTAGTGCCAAGTGCCCTTACAATGGGACTGCAAAAAAGAGGTAATAAGTTTTTTTCTTTATCAAGAAACAAAAATGAACATGCCTATACTAATTTAATTCATTACTTGTAGCAAGCATAGGCAACCTAGGAAGAATGTGACAAAAGAAAGGCCCGCAGAACCTAGCACCCCACGAAGGCCGACTAGGGAAGAAATCCTACGGGATAGTCCAGGAAGGGTCACTAGATGGTAAGGAATATTAACACATTTACTATACAGTTATTTTTCCATACATCTAATTGTCGATCTTATTTTTGTGCAGCAAGCTTGCGATGTTATTTGGAGAGGGCACATCTTCACAAACTGACAACATCACTAGCCCCGTGAGGATGCCTACCGTGGTGCCGCCAAAAAAGATGACTCCAAAGAGAAAGCTACACATTGGATGATGAGTTAATTTAGTTGTGATGAGATGTAAACTCAAGATTTATTTCATATGACTTTGATCTCGTTTGGAACTACATTATTGTCTTCTGAGATGAACATGTTTATGTTGTTTATGCTACAAACATGGTTTTACGAGATGAACTTGTTTGTGCTAAATTCTTGTTATTATATATTGCTTGTAATTGTGTATGAATCACTTTATTAATTCATGCTGTTATATAACTGTACATGGCAGCAAGCCAGCCATGGTTACGGCCAGCCAGCCCAGGCCAGCCATGACCACGGCCAGCGACCCAGGCCAGCACGGCCGGCCAGAAAGCCACCACGGCAACCAGCAAGCCAGCCACCACGGCAGCCAGCAAGCCAGCCAGCACGGGCCAGCCAGCACGGCAACAAGGCAGCTAGCCCAGGCCAGCCAAGTAGCGGCAGCTAGCAAAGCCACGCACGGTGTTTAATGACTCAAGGGTAAAATAGTCATTTCAGGGAACAAATACATATATTTAGATAAGAAAAGAGATTAAAAGGACCAAATGTCATGAAAAACAAAAAACAAATGTTTGAAGTCCCATTTTAAAGAAGCAAACGTTAGGATTCCTATTTTAACAAAACGACTTCTTTGAAGTCCCATTATAGCAAATTTCTCATGTAGACTTGTTAGTTTTTTGTAACTTGGACCAATGCCCTTACATTGGCCGGTTCTAATCCTCCCATGTTCTCTTCTCTGTCACTACCTGAACCCTAGATCATGCATGGAGGTCAAAGAGGATGAGCCGGCTGTGGCAGCGCGGCCCTCCCTGGCCCTAGCGGGCAAAGCGACGGCGACGGTGCATAGCTCCATGACGCGAGTGGGGCACACGGCGCCTGCGGCTGCATGTGACTCCCCGGTGCGGGAGAGCATAGCGCGGCGGTGTCGAGCCCCTCCTCGGCACGGGCAGGCATAGTAGGGCCGGCAACGCACGCTTCCCCGGCCCAAGCGTGCAAAGGGCCAGCAGGTCCGCGCGCGTCCCCTGCGCATGCGGGCCACACGGCACAGGCGGCAGCATGGGCCTCCCCGACGTCGATGGGCACCGGCCACCCCGGCGTGGCCCTCAACGCCATGTACTGGTGCGGATACAACAAAGGTGCCAGCTTCCCCAACATCTCTTCCTGAGTGGCTTCACGACGGATGAGTTCATCCCTCATCTCTTCCTCTTCTATGTAGTAACTTTTCTCATGGATTTTGTGATTACTTTTGATCATAGGATGGATCAAAATACAAGTTATTCGTTGAAAATAAAGCTTTTGAGCAATCGTAAGAAGTCTAGAAAGGACATGAGATGTTTCTGTGCTGAAAAAGTAGTAGATTCAGACTTGACAAATTATAATGACTTAGTTGAATCGATCGTAGAGCAGTTCCATCTGGTTACTTGGAAGTTGCCCATCTTCAATACTATGATGATGTTACCAAAACCTTTCCAGAAATGAAAATTGACAAAGAGTTGATGATAATGTTTACAAAGTGCAATAAGACAAAGGTCATTCATATGTTTGTTGCATATTGTAATCCTTCAGAACATATTAGGTCAAGTTCAACCTCCAATAACTTGGGCACGTGGGCCTTGCGAATTCTAGATGATGGTAGTACACTCCTTTGGTAATCTTCCATTTGGTGCAAGGTGTGTCCTGCAAAGAGTTCTCGGACACCTGGAGCTGATTGCAAAGCAAAAGAAACAATGCCAAGATAATCAACATCATCAGCCTGCTCTAGTCTTGGAACCACTTCCACTTCCACATTTTCAGTGATATGAGAGCCATCATCTTCATTAGTAAGTTTTTGTTTTTCTGAAGAGCACCACCCATGTTTCTTAGGTTCCCATACATTAAAGTCATTGTCCTTTCCCCATACTTGATTATTCCAGTAACAGAGACAAAAATACCTGAAGCTGTAAGTTGATGACTGTATTGATCAATGGACTTCCAAAATACATAGATGGCAAGGGTAACTTGAACAATCAAATTCAGCAAATGTCTCAACCATAAAAAGTTGTCCTCAATGGCAAAAGCGGTGATTGTGTCTTGTCCACCAAGATGTATGAGAAGGAAAGGTGCCCAAAAGAAAGCTAATTGGTGGACCCCTCTTAAAGTGTCACTCCTCATGTCTTGAAAGAAAGCCAAGGGCATAAACTGCTACCAAGTCTGCACCTAGGTAAGCTATCCAAATTATGAAATTAAGTAACTTGTTGGTGCTACGCCGCCGAAGACTGCCAGTAAAAAAGAGGAAAATCTGTAATGTGAAACTGAGGAGCACCAAGAACTGAATTTCCCACTCATTCCAGAGTTTCTTGATGTTCTGCATCCTGTACTTGATTCCCTAGGCGCCTTTAATTACCACTGTTGATTGCAGTTATGTACATATAAGTATGGTGTGGTGTAAGAAATAAAAAGTACATATTAAAACTGATGTCTTTTGTAGATGCTCAGTATAAATAGTAGAAACTCAAGACAAATGGATAAAGTTATATTAAACATCGACTATAAACATTAAAGTTTAGAGTGCTAAACTATATGGTTGGCCCGGGGCAGCAACGGCCTGATTGGAGGAACAGTACCAACATCGCCAACAATGAAGGCATACGGTTGTCCCACATCTCCAAGCTGCTTGTGCGCCATGAGCAACCAAGCAAAGGTGATGAGCTCCCCTCCTGTGCTTAGCGACGTCGCATGCACTGCTGCTCGCGACTAACGAGCAGCTTCGTCCAGACGCTCATTAACTCCTCCAGCGTTTCTCTGCATGCTGGAGGTTCGGATGATAAACCCAAGCGTCGCAGAAGATCTCTGGCTCTCCACAATTTGGTGAAACGGTCCCATGTGTGCCAATCTTCTTGAGCGATCTTGTCAAGAAACAATTTTATGGTAGGTCCGGTGGTGCCACTGACAGGCAGCATTTCAGGTCGTGTTACCACAAGGTAGAGCATGTAGTTGGACAGATTGCGGCATGCAGTTACCAAGTGACTGATATCATCTATGAAAGTGTGCTGTAAGTATACCTCCGTGAATATGTGAAAGCACACAATGCCATAACCTAGACTGGCTCCAAAGTCGGGCAGCAGATATTTGAGGAAGGGGCCTATGTTAGGCCATTCGGCATCCACTAGACTGATCGGGTGATCTCTGTGTGATCTATACACTGTCTGTATGATAGACTCCTTTGTCGTCTTGTCCACCTTGACATGTTCAGTATCCAACAGCTTGCTCAGCCACAGCAATGGCTTTTTTCCTTCATTGGCTCCGACTAGGATTGCCGTCATCCTCGCCACCCTCTTCACTAGCTTGGACAGCCTCGACTTCTCGCAACCCACATAGCTCAGAAAGTTGTACTGCCCCATGGAATTTGACCATAGCGTCCTCCCCTCAGACTGCCTGATACAGCTGGAGAGGAGGGATGTGCATACATGAGCGAGCCCACAGCACCTTCGAGCCTTCAACCATGACCAAGTCCGGACTGGTCTCGGTTGGGAACTAGCTCTACTCCTGGTTTCCCAATTGGGACTAGCAATCCGGGACTAAAGGTGTTGTTCTTTAGTCCCGGTTTGCCACAACCGGGACTAAAGATCCTCCTAGCTTTAAAAAAAATAATGTCTTCCACCGCTGCGCCCCGTGAGATTCGAACCCAAGACCTCATGCACTGCCTCGCGCGTAGCCTACCACCCCACCTACACAACACATCTAACAATGGATGTGATGCTTTCCTTTTGAACTAACCCATCGGGGGACCTTTAGTCCAGGTTGATGTTACTAATCGGGACTAAAGGGTCTACCTTAGGCTGGAGGACTTTTAGTCCCGGTTGGTGGCTCCAACCGGGAGTAAAGGTCCACCTTTAGTCCCGGTTGAGCGCAGTAGCCGTTGGGCAGGGACCTTTAGTCTCGGTTGGAGACACCAACCGGGACTAAAGGCCTCTCTAGTCCCGGAGGCAAAGAATGCCGAGGCTAATGCCAAATTGGGACATCGTTCTAAAGTCTGTTCTCTAGTAGCGTCCATGGCGACATCACTAACAAAAATACTGCACAAGCTTCCAGGAAAAAGGCTCCGGAAAATAACAAGTATGTGATTGCAAGATCGGCCCTGCTGTATCCATGATGGTCGCTTACAAGGAAGAGCACAAAAGCGACTACCATAGAAATTTGAGACAAGCTTCGAAGTACGATGCCACCTTTTGTACGAATCACCTGAGCCTTGGTGAAGAGATCATCGTACATTAGGTCAAGTTCAACCTCCAATAACTTGGGCATGTGGGCCTTGCGAATTCTAGATGATGTTAGTACACTCCTTTGGTAATCTTCCATTTGGTGCAAGGTGTGTCGTGCAAAGAGTTCTCGTACACCTGGAGCTGATTGCAAAGCAAAAGAAACAATGCCAAGATAATCAACATCATCAGCCTGCTCTAGTCTTGGAACCACTTCCACATTTTCAGTGATATGAGAGACATCATCTTCATTAGTATTGGAGCCACTCGTGTTTTTGTTTTTCTGAAGAGCACCACCCATGTTTCTTAGGTTCCCATACATTAAGGCCATTGTCCTTTCCCCATACTTGATGATTCCAGTAACAGAGACAAAAATACCTGAAGCTGTAAGTTGATGACTGTATTGATCAATGGACTTCCAAAATACATAGATGGCAAGGGTAACTTGAACAATCAAATTCAGCAAATGTCTCAACCATAAAAAGTTGTCCTCAATGGCAAAAGCGGTGATTGTGTCTTGTCCACCAAGATGTATGAGAAGGAAAGGTGCCCAAAAGAAAGCTAATTGGTGGACCCCTCTTAAAGTGTCACTTCCAGTAGTTGTATCCTCATGTCTTGAAAGAAAGCCAAGGGCATAAACTGCTACCAAGTCTGCACCTAGGTAAGCTATCCAAATTATGAAAGTAAGTAACATGTTGGTGCTACGCCGCCGAAGACTGCCAGTAAAAAAGAGGAAAATCTGTAATGTGAAACTGAGGAGCACCAAGAACTGAATTTCCCACTCATTCCAGAGTTTCTTGATGTTCTGCATCGTGTACTTGATTCCCTAGGCGCCTTTAATTACCACTGTTGATTGCAGTTATGTACATATAAGTATGGTGTGGTGTAAGAAATAAAAAGTACATATTAAAACTGATGTCTTTTGTAGACGCTCAGTATAAATAGTAGAAACTCAAGACAAATGGATAAATAACAGTTAAATTAAACATCGACTATAAACATTAAAGTTTAGAGTGCTAAAGTTCTATACGTTTTATTTAATTTAGGAACTATTAATTGATGAAAAGAGTATAGTAGATATTTATTCTGAATTTTATAGCTGAGCATCTCCAGCATCTCTCCAATAATGTATCCTTAATATATGTATTGGGGTAGCCAAATATATATATTTTTTGTGAATATTAAGGGAGTTGCTATGGCAGTAACCAAATATATCTTTCCAAATACTAATATGAAAGGTGGGTCCCATAGGTGTGTAAGAAAAAATATAGCTGAGAAGTGAAAGTTTAGGTGGGCCACATGCTACACTAGGGGAGATGCAACCCCCCCCCCCCCCCCCCCCCCCCCCCCTCCCCTCCTCTTTATTTAAGGGGAGATGAGGTAAATATTTTTGGTCACAAAAAAAGGATAGGTATTGGGGAATTGTTGGAGCAAAAAAAACATGAGTATCCCTAATATAATAGTTTTATGGGGATCGGACGAGGTATTGGGGACTGTTGGTGATGCTTTTAACAGATAGCTAATTAATTTGTGTAGTTTCCTATTTGTACACATTCCTAACTTCATAATTAAAGTCATTGTAGATAGTTATAAAGTTATCACATCCAACACATGAATTTACAACTATACTGAGGTCAATCGTTGAATCTTGATGCCTGCCAGGCAACAAATCTGGCCACTAGACACTCAAAATTGAGAGCCTGGATTGCTGACTGGTGAGACAACGTTGCCTGGGTAAGGTAATAAACAAAATAACCCCATACTGATTCTATTAGATTATAAGACATATTATAATAGAAAAGACACATCTGCCCTGACTTCATTTGGTAATCAATTTAATTTTTTCACGTATAGACGTTAAGTAAAGGACCATTTTATTTGATATAAATGGCAAGCAACAATATAATACATACCAAATTTGTGTGGCTATTTGCTAGCCTGTTCGGGAGGCCGTATCGTATCGTGGATTATTTACTGCTGGCTGGTTTGGTGTGAGAGAAAAACACTGTTCCCGGCTGGAAATTTACGATCGTTTACGAGCAAGCGAACAGGCTGAAAGCCCTTTTGTCCAAAAACAAAATCCCTTACATTGGGTATAATTATTTAATGGAGTATTCGATTCACCCCTTGAACTAGTCACTTAATTTCAAAGCCCCTTGGAACTTCAATATAGAACGACATACACACCTGAACATTTAAAACCAGATACAATACCCTCCTTAACCATTTCAAAGTGGTTTCTTGGATGATTTCGCTAACGTGACAGTGGAGCCCACCTATCACTCGGTCTCTCCCTTCTCTTATATATAAAATGGCATAGCTTTTTCATATGAATATAAACTTTATGTTAGCTACGTAGAGCTTGACACGGTAGTTGATAAATATTTTTATTTAATATATTTTAAAGGCTCAAATATTCATTTTTAGTTACCAGATTTTAAAATTGTAAAATTGATTCTTTCAAATGGACTTAGAAGTTGACATAGTCTATACTAAAGTTATAGTCCCAGTAAGATGTACACCTTTATAATTGATAATGTTTTTATCTGAGATTGTTTAGAGGTTCAAATATTTGTTTTAAGTTCTCTAATTTTGAAATTCAATCATTTTAGATTTTTCAAACAACCTTTGATGTTGACATGGTCTACACGAAAGTTGTAGGTTTGAACATTATCTATAACTTTGTTGTTGATTAATTTTTTTATTTGAGGCCATTTAGAGGCCCAAATTTTTATCATTTGAAAAATTCAAAGAAATTAAATTTCAAAATTTAAGAAATTAACTCCATACAACCTCAAATAAAAATATTATCAACTACAAAGTTGTGGCACATATTGAGAGCTACAACTTTGGTGTAGACCGTGTCACATTTGAAAAATTAAAAAGAAATGAATTTCAAAATTAGAGAACTTAAAACAAATATTTTGGCCACTAAACGATCTCAAATAAAAAAAGTTATGGACTATAATTAAGATCCTATTGGCAACTACAATTTTGATATGGACTATGTCAGCATCTAAGGTGATTTGAGAAATTCAAAATTTTGAACGTTAAAATTTGGTACTTAAAATGAATATTTAAGCCTTTAAAATATATTAAATAAAAATTTATCAACGTGTAGATCGTGTCAAACTCTATAACTTTAACATAAAGTTTGTATTCATATATATGACCATAAAAAAGTTATCCTTTTTATATAAGATAAAGAGAAATCAAATGATAGGTGAGCTATAACACCATTGGTGTTACGAGCTTGCTTAGCACCGAGATTTAGGTATGAGAGGATTAGCCAAACAAGTTTTTGGGTTTTAGAAATTTATAACGCACGGGAAATGATAAGCGAATCCTATGTGACTCACTTTTGTAGACTCAAATAAATATCCAAGTTAACTTACTTGGTGCGTAAAAGTGCTAATGAAAATCCTAACGAGAAAAATGGGATAAGTCGTTTTAATTGTTTGGCACAAAAAATAATTTCTATAAACAAAAATAAAATATAACTTGTATTTAGTACTTAAATAAAAATTCAAGTATAAGTTTAGTAGATGGAAATACAAGTTTAACTTTTGGAAAATAAATATTGTTAACTAGTGTTCTTGAGAGCTCCAATTCAAGCGCGTCGCGCCAAGCCCTCCCTGGTCTCATCACCTGTGCGCACGTGCTCATACTACAGCTATCGGTCAAAGCCGCCGTCTTAATCCACTCGAGCTCACTCATGTGTCTCTCCATGACATGACCACAGCGGGAGCACCGCACGCTCCGCCTCTCGATTCACTTGGCTCGGAGCTTCGCAGTTCAATTCCTTGCACCAGCAAGTGGCCTAGGGAGTTGACTAGCCAGGCAACCCCTATCGAGGCTTTGTCGCGCCTCGGTGTGGACGAATTTAGTGTTTCCGCGGTCGCCGGTCATCACGCCTCTGAAACAGAGCATGACTTGGGGGTAAGGCCCTACCCCTCGGTAGGGGTTCAACTAGTTGTTCCTATGAGCTCACCTTGGTCCCCTCGTGTTGTTGCTCATCTTTGTTGGACCAGGAACGACACGAGTGAGGACCTGACGTGTCGGTGTCAACCTTGGAGCACCGCCGATATCACTGCACGCAGTGGCCAGGCCACCTCGGCACTCCTGTGCCTCAACCGCCACCGCAGCGCAAATCCCGATGAGCTACTGGTGCTTACCTGCTATCTCTACCACCCCGATAGTACCTTAGGCTGCTGGAACAGTCACGTCGCCGCACGGTTCTATCCGTCGTCGAGGCTAGGCTTCGGTAGTACACTGTTAAGCTCCCTACCGCTGCCCATCCTTATGTGTTTGGCCATAGAGCCCGGTCGACCCCTCTGTCTCACCAGAGTGCCGCTGGGTTGCCCCGCGTATCCGCCGTATGCCGTCGGTGAGCCGCGCCATCGCGCGCATGCGTCCAGTGGCATGCCGTTGCAGAGATGAGTTTTTATAGAGTGTTAGATGTGAGGCGTGTCTCTTCCGCAATAGTGCGCATAGTGTCACGTAATAAATTGATAGATCATGGTGTTTTCTGCAAAATAGCTAGTGAGCGCGAGGGATCCCGCCTTGGGCCGCTTGCTAGGCCGACATGCTGCGCACGCCCGCATCCCGCATTGGGCCAAGGTGGGCTGCTGGGCCGAATTAGTTGCCACCAGCCCTTTTTTCTAAAGCATTTCCTAATTTAGTTTCTTAGCAAACTTGTAAATTCAATATAAATTTATGTAGTTGGCAAAAAATTGTGAAACTAATTTTGTTAGGTTTCTAAAATCATGATCTATCTGCTAGTATATTTTGTTTACATAGTTTTTATAATATATTCAGGAGTTATATAATTAATTTGAGATGCTTAATATTGTTAAGATATAAACTTGTACGAATTTTTGTGATAAATTGGTGATAGTGTTGGCTCTAAAACTTTCACAGTAAATTTCTAACATTATTAGGTGCTCACTGTAATTTTTATAGCACCATAATAATTAATTTGCTAAGGTAGCTAAATGAACCCTAGTTCAAAAATATATGTTTAATCAATAAAATACCGAAACACCATGGGATTTTAGAACTAAAATATTTTTTTGAAAATAAAGCCTTACCTGATGATGTGAATACATAGCCTAGCATGTTAGTTATTAGAGCTATCTCGTTAGCTTGCGAGGCGTAATTATATTTCTAAGAGTTTTGGTTACCATTACTTATTTACGTCTCTGCGTTATATCCACGTATATCATAATAGGAACAACGATGGATCATGGAGATGATCAGTGTAGTGGAAAGGATGGTGCCTTGATGATCGTATCACCATGATGGAATACTAAGTTTTGGTTATATCTTACCCAGGCAAGCTTCGGTGCATAACCCCTTATTTTTTATAATCACTATTTATATATGTTATATGCATTTACATTACAGGAATTTTATGGAAACCACCTGGATAGATGTAACTATCCTATGAGTCCTACTAGTACAGGTTCGAGTAACTGCTATGTTTAGGCTTTCGATAGCATGAGTAACCTGCCGTTACTCACAATAGATGATTATTATTACTCTCATAATAAAATGATGAAAACAAAAGGGAGACAGGGCAGGGATATGATATGGGTATTGGTGGGTGTAACAGGTTCTGTCTCATGGCCAACGGGGCTTAGCTTGGTTACACTGTTTTCCCTATTTGTGTCGATTGAGGACCGTCCGTTGCTGTAGATGGTAGTCATGTCACAGACTTATTATCCTGAGCACATACTTGCTTATGGGACCAGGAAGGCTCGTTACACTCTTGTCGTGGGTTCTGACTCTTTTCGGACCGACTGATTGGAGGCGAAGAAAGGTGGAGGTCTAAGCATCATGCTGAGACCGGGTCTCAAGTGTGGGGGCTTGGAGTCCAAGTTTGGATGGGGACCTAGACCCCTCGACAGGAGTGGAATGGGTTGGTTTTGTTTGTGCCTAGGGTATAAATGGGGCGTGTATTTCGGGGTACCCATCTAGGATACATTGATTCGCGAATCGCCATTTTTGTGAGACGGTACGACTTGGCTATGGTCTTGCACCGTAGTAAGAAATGAAACTTGAAAGGTGATAAAATGGTTCTGATTGCTTATCACCTGCTTAAAAGTAGCATAGGTGCTTATATAGAATGGTTAGTTAATGAACTAATAATGACTGCTAATAAAGGTGAATATAAGGACACACCTTTAGTAATGCTTCCACCGATGCAATAACCCACAAGCCAAATAAGCCTTGCATATCCTTGGAGTCTTTTATTTTCCTCCTGTCGGGTAAGTCTTGCTGAGTACAATCGAGTACTCAGGGTTTTATTCCCCCCGTTGCAGGTGATCAGAGGATACTTAGAGCTGACTCTTATGTGTGGAAACCTCCTGGTGGGCTCAGAGAGGATTCCTTCAAGCTACAACCGTTGTATTTATTTATAACCCTCACTTAAGGTTTTTATAAGAAAAGATGTAAAATCTGCTAGCATCTCTTGTATATAAATGTCCACTACGTTAATGCTCCACCATATCATTAAATTAATCTTTGCTTCCTCTATAACTCTAATAACATTGTTATATTCCACTGTTATAATCAATTGAGGTAGTATTTTATTACTGTAATAAAGTGATATAAGAAATGGCTAAAGATGTTGTAAGCTTTACACTCTCATTTATAATCCTGATGGAAAAATATGGATTTTCGAGTTCTCCCTTGGGGTGTGCTCGACGGAACAACATGATTTAGTGCACTCTCTTGGGTACTTAGTGTCTAATGGAAGATAAGTACTCTTGGGAGGGCATTAAATTAGGTGGTTCTACCACAGGTGGTATCAAAAGCATAAATGAGGAAATAAAGCTTCAAAACCCTTTTCTAAACTAAAATTTGATAACCTATTTTTGTAAAAAGTTAGGGCATTTAACTACGAAATATATAAGTAGCCCTATTGTTATGGTTAAGTATTCAGAATAGGTTTAACTAGGCTTTCTCCGGTAGACTAACTCTCGCATAGTGTACAATCTTTAAGTCAGGCACACTAGTAATGCCTTAGTCATTGTATTTCTGGTAGATGCGCCCTTCATAGATGTCACACGAGTCGTATTGTGTAGTACTGACAGGTTCTTGTTCGGGAATTACTACTAAATTGTGGCTTCGTGCTTCGTGTTCGCCTATGGTTCACGCCTACCATGACCCCACGTTTCTCTGTACTCTTTTCTATGCTCTTGTCGGACCCTTGCCCTGCAACCGTACTAGTCATTAATGGCCTCAGACAATGCTCTCCTAGAACGTGTGAAAAATTCGATCGATTCATTTGTAGTGGCCCTGCACAGGAACCGAAGGTGGACTGTGCCAGTACCACTGACCGCTCTGCCATTACAAAAGGACCTAGCCATTGGTACCACCCCTCGGGGCACTCCAGCTCACCTAGCCCTTCCTCTTGAGCAAGCTTTTCACTCAATCCTCCTTTGCAACCACCCATCAGGATGGCAGGAGCCTGGGTTAGCAGTTACTGCCTAAACACTAAGGGTTTTCCTAAAATCTTGTATGCCACCCTACAAAAACCCGGAGTCAAAGATCATCCCAAGTATGAGGGCCGTGAGTATGAAAAGCATAGCACTGAGCGGTGTGAAGTTACCGTCTATATTGGGAAGAGTGAGGAGTTCCCTGACATCACTGAAGCCTAGAATGTGACCGCAATCGGGTTTCGCTTCGTCGATACCTATGAAGTTGTGGCCCGCAAAGCCTTGCGCACCTTTGCTAGATCTATAAAGAGCCCATTGCTGGTACCCCCATGAGGTTCTTTCCACCTTTGGAAAAGAATCGACGGGTATGGAGGGCTTGCATAGAGGCTTTGCAAGGGTGGGATGCGCAAGAAGACAGCCCAACCGTGGTGCACTTGACCACGTACCTACTCATTCTGGATGAGTAGTATGACCGGCAAGCCTTGGAGCTGAGGAAGTGCCTTCGGCGAGCCGAGGAAGCCGAGATCTTCTCCAGGATCCTCTAGGTGCAGCTTGTTGAAGCGCATGCTAGTGTGGCAGCCGCAGAGAATTGGGAGGTGGCCATGTTGGAAGCCCTTAAGGAGGCTGAAGATCAGCATGCCCATTAGTTGGGAGAGGCCTACCTTGTCACTAGGGCCAAGAGTAGGATGCAGACTGCTAAAAGGCAAGATCCCTTCATCTTGGAGGGAATCCCTATCCACCCGCCGGAAATAAGGAGAACTGGTGTTGCAGTACCGCCAGCACCCCCACCTTCGGAAGTGTTAGAAGTAGAGTCCTTGCTTCCCCTCAGTCAACCACTGCCAAGAGAGGAGGTAGATCTATAGCCAGGGCGGTAAAAGAATCAGCCAAGCCTAGGAATGAAGATGTGTTGTCCGACAAAGTAGATTAGTTTCCTTGAGAAGATGGACCAGTAGTTAGTGGTGTCTTTCAACGCTGTCCTCCAGTATTGTAATCTTTCCGTTGTATTTCATCCGTAGTTGTTGAGATCATCTGGTCATAGGGAAGGTGAAGATGTGTCGACAATGGGAGAGTGAGTGCCTGTATATTGTACTGGCATAAGGACGTTTGGAATGTGCATTTTATTTATTTCATTGTGTTTATTGCGTCCATCTACCCTTAGGTCTCGTTAGACGTGCTTAGGGTTTTCAAGGATGACGTTAAGTGAGTTACAAGAGAAGTTACTTTTTAGGTGCGAGCAGACCAGCCATGATTGGATAATAGAGGGCACTGTATCAACTAATTGTGGATATCACAACAGAACATTTGAACCTCTTTAAATTAAATCCATTGTGGAATTTGAATTTCTTGTCCTTTGTTGCAAAAGGAACCCTTGTTGTCTGAATCTTCCCTTGCAATACTCCTCTGATTCTGTGGTCTATGACCCCACCGCCTTCATTGCGTGTAAGTTGGTAATAGTTGTCTGGTTAATAGCTTATGGTGCCGCGACAAAACCGAGGGCCCCTGTGGAAAAGCTGCCACATGGTGACGCTGCTCGACACGTGCTAGTATCGAGGTTGTTGACCAAGTACCTTTGCCAAGTTATACCGCCGTACCGCTCTTGATACAAAATATTCTTCTTGGAAATATTCGAGTGTTCGAACGAAAAATCCACAATGGGTTGACAAAATAGTGTTCCCTCAAAGTAAACAAGAGAATGTGGTTTTGGAGGAAGCATGTATGTTGCGATCTCAGGTTGGCGCATATTGTGGACAAGGAAGGGAAGGAAAAGAAGAGTAACAAGGAAAAGTTAGCCTCATGTAGTAGGGAGTGATTGGAAAAGCCTGAGTGGACGTTATGTCTCAAGCCCTGTGTCCAGCATGACGACGTTACACATGCCAATCACTATTGCCGCGTGCCCTGCTGACATCGTCAATGTTAGGGTCAACTAGTACCCTGTTCTAGCGTAACCACGGCATTATGCCACATCCACCGTACTCGTGCACTGTGCGCTTCCCCTTTTCTCGGCATCCTGTCAGCTCTCGATCCTCGCCCTCGTTCCTGTACCGGACCCCCCCTCCTGTTTTTCTCTTTTGGGGACATGGCCGCTCGCACGCCTCCTCGTCGAGCGAACCCCCTCTCCTCTACTTTTATCTTCCTCCACTCAAGCTCGTGTAGGGAGCGCACCATGGCCAACGCTCTTCCCACCTCCGTCCACCAAGCTATAAGATGCCACCATGTATGCCTCTCCTTCATCTCCATCCCCTCGAATCTGAGGCAGAGCTACGAGATCTAGCCGTCGCTCGTAGAACTAGGATCGCCAGTCAGAGGTGATTGCGTAATCCAAGAAGAAGAAGGTATCTGCTTCTCGTTGAAGAAGTTCAAGTCCACCTTTGGTTAGTTTGGTCTTAGGGTTCACGATGTTTGAGTTCTCAGTCTCCTCTTTCTGGATCTGTTGGACATACGCCATGTTTTGGATAATCATTTTCTTGTTATTTCTCCATTGTCCTCCCCTCAGTTAGCCTGATACAGCTGGAGAGGAGGGATGTGCATACATGAGCGAGCCCACAGCACCTTCGAGCCTTCAACCATGACCAAGTCCATGGCGACTTCACTAACAAAAATACTGCACAAGCTTCTAGGAAAAAGGCTGCGGAAAATAACAAGTATGTGATTGCAAGATCGGCCTAGCTGTATCAATGATGGTCGCTTACAAGGAAGAGCACAAAAGCGACTACCATAGAAATTTGAGACAAGCTTCGAAGTACGATGCCACCTTTTGTACGAATCACCTGAGCCTTGGTGAAGAGATCATCGTACATTAGGTCAAGTTCAACCTCCAATAACTTGGGCATGTGGGCCTTGTGAATTCTAGATGATGTTAGTACACTCCTTTGGTAATCTTCCATTTGGTGCAAGGTGTGTCCTGAAAGAGTTCTTGGACACCTAGAGTTGCTTGCAAAGCAAAAGAAACAATGCCAAGATAATCAACATCATCAGCCTGCTCTAGTCTTGGAACCACTTACACATTTTTAGTGATATGAGAGCCATCATCTTCATTAGTATTGGAGCCACTCGTGTTTTTGTTTTTGTGAAGAGCACCACCCATGTTTCTTAGGTTCCCATACATTACGGCCATTGTCCTTTCCCCATACTTGATGATTCCAGTAACAGAGACAAAAATACCTGAAGCTGTAAGTCAATGACTGTATTGATCAATGGACTTCCAAAATACATAGATGGCAAGGGTAACTTGTGTTAGGTTTCGATTTAGGCATGTTCATCAGATCGGGATACATAGTAGTAGAATAGGTGTTCAGGATCACAGAGAGACAGAGAGAAAGGGGGTGATAGGTTGCAAACCATCAAATGCCGTAGTTGTGGAAGCTCCGGCTGGGATTTCATTGACGGACGCCATCTACGCGCCGGCAACGACGTTCAGTGGAGAGGGAGTCGGTGCTGTGGCGTCCTCGGCGGCGGCGTGTGCGTCGGGGTGGCGTTGCCGGCGTCGGTGGTGCTTCCCGTCGCTGGCAGCGCCCCTCTCAATATTTGGTCTAGGGATAGGATATCGGTGGGGTGATTGGTGGCACGGTGAACCTCGTACTGCGAGCCCTGGCCCCCACCTTTCCTTTATAGCGCTGTGTGATGGGGGCCCACCAACCATGTAGGGTTGGGCGCCCCCGATCAGGGCACGAGGACAAGGCCCAGTTAGGCCGTTGGGCCTAACTGGTGGGAGATCAATCCTAACATTCTCCCCCTTGATCTCTCATCTATTCTTCGTTCTTTAATTTCATACTCAAAACTTTCAATTCATATTTTTCTTGCTTCCATCCTATTTCATCACAAATTAGTGCATAGAACTGTCCCATCGTCACAGCAATTAGTGCCGTTGGACTAACAGCCACAATACACTTCTCCATTTTGAAATGTAAACTTTCTTTGGACCCTTCGTATGTTCGGGAATCATAGGCTTTCCCTTAAACCCATGCCGGCTACATGTTCTCTGAACACGTTGGGTGGTAAGCCCTTTGTGAGTGGATCCGCGAGCATTTTCTCTGTGCTTATATGCTCAAGATTTATTATATGATCCCGAACTTTATCTTTCACAACATAGTACTTTATGTCAATGTGTTTGGCAGCACCACTTGACCTATTGTTGTGAGCATACTGTACCGCTGGATTGTTATCACAATACAATCTCAGTGGTTCATTTATATCATCAATCACTTTCAATCCGGGTATGAATTTCTTTAGCCAATTCACCTGCCCCGTTGCCTCATAGCATGCTACAAACTCGGTATACATTGTCGAGGATGTAGTCACGGTTTGTTTGGAGCTTTTCCACGATATAGCCCCTCCTACGAGAGTAAATACATATCCTGACGTGGATTTTCTTTCATCTCCCGCATAATCAGAATCTGAATACCCCTCTATCTGCAGGGAATCAGATCTTCTATACGTAAGCATGAGGCCTTTCATACCCTGCAAATAACGCAGGACTTTCTTCACTAATTTCCAATGTTTAATTCCTGGATTCTTTTGATATCTGCCAAGTAACCCGGTAACAAAAGCTAAGTCAGGGCGTGTACACACTTGAGCATATTGTAAACTTCCAACAGCTAAAGCATACGGTACCGCTTTCATTCGGTCAATTTCATATTGATTCTTGGGACATTGATGTTCCCCAAATCTATCGCCCTTGACTATAGGAGCAGGTGAAGGACTGCACGCATGCATACTAAATTTCTTCAGGACCTTTTCTATGTATGCCTTTTGCGATAATCCTAGAACCCCTTTTCTCCTGTCTCGGTGAATCTCTATTCCCAAAATGAACGAGGCCTCACCGAGATCTTTCATATCAAAGTTTGAGGACAAGAATTTCTTCGTTTCCATTAGTAGATTGATATCACTACTAGCAAGCAAGATATCATCCACATACAAAATTAGGAATATGTACTTTCCATTCCTGAACTTTGCATAAACGCAATTGTCCTCAACATTTTCTTCAAACCCAAAACCTTTTATCGTTCTATCAAACTTCAAATACCACTGTCTTGAAGCTTGTTTCAATCCGTAGATTGATTTCTTCAGGCGGCATCCCATATTTTCCTTTCCTTTTACGACAAAACCTTTCGGTTGTGCCATATAAACATTTTCTTCCAAATCCCCATTTAGGAAAGCCGTCTTTACATCCATTTGATGTAACTCCAAATCATAGTGGGCTACAAGTGCCATTATAATTCTGAAGGAATCTTTACATGAGACTGGAGAAAACGTCTCATTGTAATCAATCCCTTCTCTTTGCGTGAAGCCTTTCGCCACAAGTCGCGCTTTAAATCTTTCTATATTCCCTTGGGAGTCATATTTCGTTTTGTAGACCTATTTACAGCCTACTGTTTTGGCTCCTTTAGGGATATTTTCTAAGTCCCAAACTTTATTGGTACTCATTGATTTCAATTCATCTTCCATGGCCTTAAGCCACTTTGATGAGTGGTCGCTTCTCATAGCTTCTTCAAATGAGGTGGGATCATCCCCCATCTGACATTCTTCTGTTTCATAAACTTCATAGTCATCAGTAATAGCTGATCTTCTTATTCTTTGAGACCTTCTAGGTGCCTCCGGCACTTGTTCCACATTTGGCTGTTGTTGTTCTTCCTCATGTGCAACATTTGGTTCTATTGGTTCTTCAAGGATAGGTTCCTCAAGGACAGGTTCCTCATGTTCATTTATTGTCACCACGGGAGAACTTGCAACAGGTGTTGGCACTATAGTGTCCTGCACTGTCGGTGCAACAGCAGCAGGTAGCGTGAAGAATGGTTCTTCAACCATCGGAGTGGGTACATGTACCCGCTTCTCCTGTAGGCTGATTTCTCGTGCTACCATGCTCCCCCTGATCATGTTATCCTCCAAGAACATAGCGTGTCTTGTTTCTACAATCTTCGTATGTCTGTCAGGACAATAGAAATGATATCCTTTCGATCTTTCTGGATAGCCAATAAAATGGCAGCTGACTGTCTTAGAGTCTAACTTTCCTATGTTTGGGTTAAACACTTTTGCCTCAGCTGGACAGCCCCACACACGCAAATGGTCGAGTGAGGGTTCCCTTCCTGTCCATAATTCATACGGTGTTTTAGGCACCGATTTACTTGGTACTCGATTAAGTATGTGAATGGCGGTTTTCAATGCCTCCATCCATAAACTAATTGGTAATGTGGAGTAACTCATCATGCTTCTTACCATATCCATTAAGGTACGGTTACGTCTTTCAGCCACTCTATTCTGCTGAGGCTCCCCCGGTGTGGAGTACTGAGCAACTATGCCATTTTCCTGTAGGAACCTTGCGAATGGTCCAGGAATTTTGCCATATGGGGTATGTTGCCCATAGTACTCTCCACCTCGGTCTGATCGTACTATCTTGATTTTCTTATTGTGCTGATTTTCAACTTTAGCTTTAAATATTTTGAATTTATCCAATGCTTCCGATCTTTCTTTAATTGGATAAATATTGCCATAACGAGAGTAGTCGTCTGTGAATGTTATAAACGAGTCATAACCATCCACACTTTTCACAGGAAAAGGACCACATATATCTGTGTGGATTATTTCTAAAATTCCTGTGCTTCGTTTGGCATCTTTCTTAATTTTCTTGACATACTTTCCTTTGATGCAATCAATACATTGTTCTAAATCTCAAAACTCTAAGTGCGGGAGAATTGATTCCTTAACCAATCGATCCATTCTCCCCCTTGAAATATGGCCCAAGCGACAATGCCATAATTTCAAAGAGACAGTATCAATTCTCTTCCGCTTCTTAGTTACATCCATAGATGGGGAATCATTCACATTCTCATCGCATACATTGTTCGCATTCTCAGCAAGAGATAATAAATAAAGCTTATCTTGTCGGAAGGCAAGACCAACACATTTATTATTAACCAGTATCTTATACTTGCCATCACCAAAATGGCAATCAATTCCATCATCATCAAGTTTTGAAACACTTATCAAATTTCTACGCAAAGAGGGAACATAAAGTACTTCTTTAAGTCTAAGTACAAAACCATTATTCAATTCTAAAGAAAAATCTCCAATGGCTTCAACATTGGCTTGCAGTCCATTTGCAACTTTAATCGTTCTTTCTCCTCTTTGCAAGGTTCTCGTCCCACTTAACCCCTGTAAAGAATTTGCAACATGAGTAGTTGCTCCTGAATCAACCCACCAAGTGGATTTATCATGACATAAATACAGGGATTCATCTACAAATGTAATAAATTCATCATCTTTCTTTAGCAGAGATTTCAGGAAGTCTAGATAATCCCTCTTGTAGTGTCCCTTCTTGAAGCAGTGCTTGCACTTATCTTTTTTAGCTCCACCATACTGCTGATTCTCAGAATCCTGGGGTTTCTTTCCCTATGAACTGGAGGAAGAGGTCTTATCCCACTTAGGTTTCCCTTGTGGTTTAGAATTCTTGCCATTAAAGTTCTTTCTTTTGTTGTCCTTCACAAAATGAGCAGATTCACCTTGTGAGGATTTTATCCTCTCCTCTTCTTGAGCACACATTGAGATGAGTCTTTCTATGCCCCATCTTTCAGGCTACATATTATAGTTCACAATGAAGGTGTCATATTCTTTTGGCAAAGAAGCAAAAATCAAATGAATCAGGAAATCCTCCTCCTTCAAATTCATTTCTTTTAGCTTGGATGCCGTAGTGTTCATCTTCAAAATGTGCTCTCTTATGCTACCACCAGTGAATTTCTTATTCACAAGCTTCTTAATCAGTGAACTTGCTGTGGCCTTGGTAGACCCAGTAAACTGACTCTTGATTTTCTCAAGATATTCTTTGGCAGTAGCACATTCAGGGATTGAGCCCCTTATCTGTTCTTCTATGGTGGCTTTGGCTACCAACAGGCACTTGCGGTTGGAGAGAGTCCATTGCCTATGTTCAAGGTCATATTTCATTCTTATTTCAGCATGATCACGCTTTCGAGAAGCGAAATCAACGTCAGATTCATTGTCACCTCTCACCGGGTCCTCTGGCTCAGTAGGACACGGTGAGGTGATGGCAAAATCGACCTCTCCTAACGCAAGTTCTAATTCATACTTCTCCCGCCACACACGGTGATGGGTTCCGTTGAGTGTCAGGATGTTGGCAATATTCATAATGCATTTGCCTCCTGAAATCACACTAGAGTAAGTAAGAAACATTTATATATAAAATTCCATGCTTTAACTCAATGTTGGTCAAATTAAAACTTATAATTCATCCATGCAAACATTTTACATCACCGTTGGGCAGAAGTAAAATTAATGCACAATTTCTAATGGATCAAAAATTATAATATTGTTATTAACAACGTTGGTCAGAAAATAACAATATCATAATCGTATCAAAATTATCAGAAATTCATTTCTCTTAAAATTAAATTATCCCATTGGTTCAAATTTAATCAAAGAGAATAATAATTATCATGCACAGCGGAAATATTAATAATCTTTTCATATTATTATTTTCCAGAAGCACTAAAAAATTCACTGTTTTCTGAGCAAAATATCGTTGGATAAAATTTGCACAGAAAATTGTATTAAAATCATTCAAATTCATCAAAATATGCATTTAAAATTGCTCCTGGAAAATAATAAGAAAAGTTTTCTTCTTCTTCTTTCAGCCCAGCGCGGCCCAAGACGCGCTGAAACCAGCTCGGCCCAGCGGTCCTCGCGCGCACAGGCCGCACCCAGGCCGCAACCTGGGCCTGGGCCAGCAAAGCGCCGCGCGCCCTCGCGCCCGCCTGGGCCGGCGAGTTGGCCCAGCGAATCTCGACCGTTCGATCTGATCCGACGGCCGAGCGGCCGTTTCGCGCGGATCAAAAGCGTCGCCGCGGCCGGCGCCCTGGAAACCCTAGCCATTCGACCCTTCCCTTTCTCTCTCTTCTTTGCCGCTCTCTCTCATCTCTCTTCAGCCGCAGCAGCGAGCCGCAACCGAGAGCGAAAGAGCGACGAGCGAGCGGTCCTTTGCGCCGTCGCTAGCCCCCTCGCCAGCGCGCGTGCTCCCCAACGGGTGAGCACGCCGCCGTCGAGCGGCCTGGCCGTGGCGCTCCCTTGGCCGAGCCTGGCGAGCCCGCGCCCCCGGCTCGGCTTCTTCTCCCGCGCCGGCGAAAAAGTTCATCCGATGCACCCTAACCCTACCCCTACTTTCCCCTTTCTTTCTTTGAGTTGTTCTTTTCGGGTTTATCCGAATGGGGAAAAAACTAGGGTTAGGGTTAGGGTTTGTTCTTGCCGATTCGGGTTAGGGTTTGTTCTTGCCGATTCGTTTTCTTTGCTTTTGATTTCTTTCTTTTCGTTCATCCGAATGGAAAACTTGGGGTTAGGGTTAGGGTTTCGACCCTTCTTTCTTTCTTCTTCCCCTTTTCTCTCTTTTGGATTTGTGTCTAGGATTCTCGGAATCCGACCCTCCCTTTTCCCCTTCTTCAATCCCTTCTTCAGATTTGATTTGGGGAATTAGGGTTAGGTCTTAGGGTTCGGCTTTCTATTTTCTTTCCCGATCCGCATCAGATCGGTCGGTTTCACTTACCCGATCTGATTTCTTGTCGAACCGTGGCTCCGGTACCATTGTTAGATTTTGATTTAGGCATGTTCATTAGATCGGGATACATAGTAGTAGAATAGGTGTTCAGGATCACAGAGAGACAGAGAGAAAGGGGGTGATAGGTTGCAAACCATCAAATGCCGTAGTTGTGGAAGCTCCGGCTGGGATTTCATTGACGGACGCCATCTGCGCGCCGGCAGCGACGTTCGGTGGAGAGGGAGTCGGCGCTGTGGCGTCCTCGGCGGCGGCGTGTGCGTCGGGGTGGCGTTGCCGGCGTCGGTGGTGCTTCCCGTCGCTGGCAGCGCCCCTCTCAAGATCGGGTCTAGGGATAGGATATCGGTGGGGTGACTGGCGGCGCGGTGAACCTCATACTGCGAGCCCTGGCCCCCACCTTTCCTTTATAGCGCTGTGCGACGGGGGCCCACCAACCATGTAGGGTTGGGCGCCCCCGATCAGGGCGCGAGGACAAGGCCCAGTTAGGCCGGTGGGAGATCAATCCTAACAACTTGAACAATCAAATTCAGCAAATGTCTCAACCATTAAAAGTTGTCCTCAATGACAAAAGCGGTGATTGTGTCTTGTCCACCAAGATGTATGAGAAGGAAAGGTGCCCAAAAGAAAGCTAATTGGTGGACCCCTCTTAAAGTGTCACTTCCAGTAGTTGTATGCTCATGTCTTGAAAGAAAGCCAAGGGCATAAACTGCTACCAAGTCTGCACCTAGGTAAGCTATCCAAATTATGAAATTAAGTAACATGTTGGTGCTACGCCGCCGAAGACTGCCAGTAAAAAAGAGGAAAATCTGTAATGTGAAACTGAGGAGCACCAAGAACTGAATTTCCCACTCATTCCAGAGTTTCTTGATGTTCTGCGTCGTGTACTTGATTCCCTAGGCGCCTTTAATTACCACTGTTGATTGCAGTTATGTACATATAAGTATGGTGTGGTGTAAGAAATAAAAAGTACATATTAAAACTGATGTCTTTTGTAGATGCTCAGTATAAATAGTAGAAACTCAAGACAAATGGATAAATAAACAGTTAAATTAAACATCGACTATAAACATTAAAGTTTAGAGTGCTAAAGTTCTATACGTTGGGCCCTGAATGGAGGACTAGGACCAACATCGCCAACATTGAAGAAGGCATATTCGCTTGGATGGTTAATCTGTGAGAGGAAACAAGCCGGGAATAGTGACTTTCATCCGTGCACAGTGAATTTATGGGACCAGCCGAACTGGCCCGTACGGTTGTCCAACATCTCCAACTGCTTGTGCGCCATGAGCAACCAAGCAAAGGTGATGAGCTCCCCTCCTGTGCTTAGCGACGTCGCATGCACTGCTGCTCGCGACTTGCCGGCGGAGTAAACGAGCAGCTTCGTCCAGACGCTCATTAACTCCTCCAGCGTTTCTCTGCATGCTGGAGGTTCGGATGATAAACCCAAGCGTCGCAGAAGATGTCTGGCTCCACAATTTGGAGGAACGGTCCCATGTGTGCCAATCTTCTTGAGCGATCTTGTCAAGAAACAATTTTATGGTAGGTCCGGTGGTGCCACTGACAGGCAGCATTTCAGGTCGTGTTACCACAAGGTAGAGCATGTAGTTGGATAGATTGCGGCATGCAGTTACCAAGTGACTGATATCATCTATGAAAGTGTGCTGTAAGTATACCTCCGTGAATATGTGAAAGCACACAATGCCATAACATAGACTGGCTCCAAAGTCGGGCAGCAGATATTTGAGGAAGGGGCCTATGTTAGGCCATTCGGCATCCACTAGACTGATTGGGTGATCTCTGTGTGATCTATACACTGTCTGTATGATAGACTCCATTGTCGTCTTGTCCACCTTGACATGTTCAGTATCCAACAGCTTGCTCAGCCACAGCAATGGCTTTTTTCCTTCATTGGCTCCGACTAGGATTGCCGTCATCCTCGCCACCCTCTTCACTAGCTTGGACAGCCTCGACTTCTCGCAACCCACATAGCTCAGAAAGTTGTACTGCCCCATGGAATTTGACCACAGCGTCCTCCCCTCAGACTGCCTGATACAGCTGGAGAGGAGGGATGTGCATACATGAGCGAGCCCACAGCACCTTCGAGCCTTCAACCATGACCAAGTCCATGGCGACATCACTAACAAAAATACTGCACAAGCTTCCAGGAAAAAGGCTCCGGAAAATAACAAGTATGTGATTGCAAGATCGGCCCTGCTGTATCCATGATGGTCGCTTACAAGGAAGAGCACAAAAGCGACTACCATAGAAATTTGAGACAAGCTTCGAAGTACGATGCCACCTTTTGTACGAATCACCTGAGCCTTGGTGAAGAGATCATCGTACATTAGGTCAAGTTCAACCTCCAATAACTTGGGCATGTGGGCCCTGAGAATTCTAGATGATGTTAGTACACTCCTTTGGTAATCTTCCATTTGGTACAAGGTGTGTCCTGCAAAGAGTTCTCGGACACCTGGAGCTGATTGCAAAGCAAAAGAAACAATGCCAAGATAATCAACATCATCAGCCTGCTCTAGTCTTGGAACCACTTCCACATTTTCAGTGATATGAGAGCCATCATCTTCATTAGTATTGGAGCCACTCGTGTTTTTGTTTTTCTGAAGAGCACCACCCATGTTTCTTAGGTTCCCATACATTAAGGCCATTGTCCTTTCCCCATACTTGATTCCAGTAACAGAGACAAAAATACCTGAAGCTGTAAGTTGATGACTGTATTGATCAATGGACTTCCAAAATACATAGATGGCAAGGGTAACTTGAACAATCAAATTCAGCAAATGTCTCAACCATAAAAAGTTGTCCTCAATGGCAAAAGCGGTTATTGTGTCTTGTCCACCAAGATGTATGAGCAGGAAAGGTGCCCAAAAGAAAGCTAATTGGTGGACCCCTCTTAAAGTGTCACTTCCAGTAGTTGTATCCTCATGTCTTGAAAGAAAGCCAAGGGCATAAACTGCTACCAAGTCTGCACCTAGGTAAGCTATCCAAATTATGAAATTAAGTAACATGTTGGTGCTACGCCGCCGAAGACTGCCAGTAAAAAAGAGGAAAATCTGTAATGTGAAACTGAGGAGCACCAAGAACTGAATTTCCCACTCATTCCAGAGTTTCTTGATGTTCTGCGTCGTGTACTTGATTCCCTAGGCGCCTTTAATTACCACTGTTGATTGCAGTTATGTACATATAAGTATGGTGTGGTGTAAGAAATAAAAAGTACATATTAAAACTGATGTCTTTTGTAGATGCTCAGTATAAATAGTAGAAACTCAAGACAAATGGATAAATAAACAGTTAAATTAAACATCGACTATAAACATTAAAGTTTAGAGTGCTAAAGTTCTATACGTTATATTTAATTTAGGAACTATTAATTGATGAAAAGAGTATAGTAGATATTTATTCATAATTTTATAGCTGAGCATCTCCAGCATCTCTCCAATAATGTATCCTTAATATATGTATTGGGGTAGCCAAATATATATTTTTTTGTGAATATTAGGGGAGTTGCTACGGTAGTACCCTAATATATCTTTCCAAATACTAATATGAAAAGTGGGTCCCATAGGTGTGTAAGAAAAAAGATAGCTGAGAAGTGAAAGTTTAGGTGGGCCACATGCTACACTAGGGGAGATGCAACCCCCCCCCCCCCCCCCCCCCTCTTTATTTGAGGGGAGATGAGGTAAATATTGTTGGTCACAAAAAAAAGGATAGGTATTGGAGAATTGTTGGAGCAAAAAAAACATGAGTATCCCTAATATAATAGTTTTATGAGGATCGGATGAGGTATTGGGGACTGTTGGTGATGCTTTTAACAGATAGCTAATTAATTTGTGTAGTTTCCTATTTGTACACGTTCCTAACTTAATAATTAAAGTCATTGTAGATAGTTATAAAGTTATCACATCCAACAAATGAATTTACAACTATACTGAGGTCAATCGTTGAATCTTGATGCCTGCCAGGCAACAAATCTGGCCACCAGACACTCAAAATTGAGAGCCTAGATTGCTGACTGGTGAGACAACGTTGCCTGGGTAAGGTAATAAACAAAATAACCCCATACTGATTCTATTAGATTATAAGACATATTATAATAGAAAAGACACATCTGACCTGACTTCATTTGGTAATCAATTTAATTTTTTCACGTATAGACGTTAAGTAAAGGACCATTTTATTTTATATAAATGACAAAAAAAATATAATACATACCAAATTTGTGTGGCGATTTGCTATAAAATTGCCCTTTTGTCCAAAAAAAATCCCTTACATTGGGTAGAATTATTTAATGGAGTATTCGATTCACCCCTTGAACTAGTCACTTAATTTCAAAGCCCCTTGGAACTTCAATATAGAACGACATACACACCTGAACTTTTAAAACCAGATACAATACCCTCCTTAACCATTTCAAAGTGGTTTCTTGGATGATTTTGCTAACGTGACAGTGGAGCCCACCTATCACTTGGTCTCTCCCTTCTCTTATATATAAAATGGCATAGCTTTTTCATATGAATATAAACTTTATGTTAATTACGTAGAGCTTGACACGGTAGTTGGTAAATATTTTTATTTAATATATTTTAAAGGCTCAAATATTCATTTTCAGTTACCAGATTTTAAAATTGTAAAATTGATTCTTTCAAATGGACTCAGATGTTGACATAGTCTATACTAAAGTTATAGTCCTAGTAAGATGTACAACTTTATAATTGACAATGTTTTTATCTGAGATTGTTTAGAGATTCAAATATTTGTTTTAAGTTCTCTCATTTTGAAATTCAATCATTTTAGATTTTTCAAACAACCTTTGATGTTGACATGGTCTACATGAAAGTTGTAGCTTTGAACATTATCTATAACTTTGTTGTTGATTAATTTTTTTTATTTGAGGCCATTTAGAGGCCCAAATTTTTATCATTTGAAAAATTCAAAGAAATTAAATTTCAAAATTTGAGAAATTAACTCCATACAACCTCAAATAAAAGTATTATCAACTACAAAGTTGTTGCACAAATTGAGAGCTACAACTTTGGTGTAGACCGTGTCACATTTGAAAAAATAAAAAGAAATGAATTTCAAAATTAGAGAACTTAAATCAAATATTTTGGCCACTAAACGATCTCAAATAAAAAAAGTTGTGGACTATAATTAAGATCCTATTGGGAACTACAATTTTGATATAGACTATGTCAACATCTAAGGTGATTTGAGAAATTCAAATTTTTGAACGTTAAAATTTGGTACTTAAAATGAATATTTAAGCCTTTAAAATATATTAAATAAAAATTTATCAACGTGTAGATCGTGTCAAACTCTATAACTTTAACATAAAGTTTGTATTCATATATATGACCATAAAAAAGTTATGCTTTTTATATAAGATAAAGAGAAATCTAATGATAGGTGAGCTGTAACACCCCTGATGTTACGAGCTTGCTTAGCACCGAGATTTAGGTCCAAGAGGGATTAGCCAAACAAGTTTTTGGATTTTAGAAATTTATAACGCACGGGAAATGATAAGCGACTCATATGTGACTCACTTTTGTAGACTCAAATAAATATCCAAGTTAACTTACTTAGTGCGTAAAAGTGCTAATGAAAATCCTAACGAGAAAAATGGGATAAGTCGTTTTAATTGTTTGGCACGAAAAATAATTTCTATAAATAAAAATAAAATATAACTTGTATTTAGTACTTAAATAAAAATTGAAGTACAAGTTTAGTAGATGAAAATACAACTTTAACTTTTGGAAAATAAATATTGTTAACTAGTGTTCTTGAGAGCTCAAAAAATCAAATTTGACATTAAGATAAGCTCTTTTTGTTAAGTCGGCAAACACTTGAACTATTGTTAAAATACCATTTTTGGCAAATTATATAGAGCAAAATAGTTAAATGGTGTTTAAATATTTTGCTCCTATGGGTTAGTATAAGGTATAGACTATTGCATGAAGTAATTGTTGGTTGAAGTTAACAAGGTTTAGACCTTTTAAAAATTGCGACAAAAAAATTAATGGTTACTTAGCCCCAACTGAAATCCTTAACTTTTCTAAGTATGGAAGGGTAGTAGACAATGTTATTTTGGCATTTAAATTCTAACTAAAATGTTTAAACACTAGATCCATGTGTTTTGTACTGTTAGTTGCTTCTAAGTAAGCACTTGAGTATGGTGTATGTCGAAGTTGTGTTGGATGTCACGTTGCCCGCTATAAATTTGCACTAACCTCCTTAGAACGCGTTGTGAACCATGATTTGGTGCTTTGTTCACGAACTGACATTCAGCGCGATGGGCTCGTGTTGGCATCCATCTATCTCCTTCCCTGGTTGCTAGGTCATTGGCAATGTGGACTTTACGATAGGGGAGTTAGTTGAACATCAACTGTGATTGTTAGTAACTTTTGCTATGCTATAAAACACGTGCACGTCACCTAGGGCAGCCGTTCGGACTGTGTTCATGAGCACCGTGGGCACAGCGCGGTTGGCATCGGGGTCACGTTGCAACCAAGCCACGACCGCCGGCCCGCGCGTGCGCTAGGCCAATGCCGCGCTGCGCCCAGGCCTTGCGTGGCCCGACCCGGCTAGAGATGGTCTGGTCCCACTGCCGCGGTCTACGCGTGCCAACGTCCAGCCACCGAGCCATGCGCGGGGTCATGGCGGAGCTACGACGGTCGCCACCTTGATGACGTGGCGCTTGCCCCACCCTTTGTCCTACCTACCACGTCGAGCCTCTAGGCATGTGGCGCTGCCTGCGCGTCTAGGTTGATGACCCCGGTCACCGTGGTGATGAGACGTTTCCCTGTCCCGCCTCGCTAGCCGACGCTGGTGCGACCTGCTTGGGTTCGGCCACTCCAATTCAAGCGTGTCACACCAAGCCTTCCCTAGTCTCATCACATGTGCGCACGTGCTCATACTACAGCTATCGGTCGAAGCCGCCATCTTAATCCACTCGAGCTCACTCATGTGCGTCTCCACGACATGACCACAGCGGGAGCACCGTGCACTCTGCCTCTCGATTCGCTTAGCTCGGAGCTTCGCAGTTCAATTCCTTGCACCAGCAAGTGGCCTAGGGAGTCGACTAGTCAGGCAACCCCTAGTGAGGCTTTGCCACGCCTCGGCACGGACAAATTTAGTGTTTCCGCGGTCGCTGGTCATCACGCCTCAAAAACAGAGGATGACTTGAGGGTAAGGCTATAACACCTCTGGTGTTACGAGCTTACTTAGCACCAAGATTTAGGTCCTAGAAGGATTAGACTAACAAGTTTTCGGGTTTTAAAAATTTATAACGCGTGTGAAATGATAAGCGAATCATATGTGACTCACTTTTGTGGACACAAATAAATATCCAAGTTAACTTACTTGGTTCGTAAAAGTCCTAATGAAAACCCTAACGAGAAAAATGGGATAAGTCATTTTAATTGTTTGGCACGAAAAAACAATTTGTATGAACAAAAATGAAATATAACTTGTATTTAGTACTTAAATAAAAATCAAAGTACAAGTTTAGTAGATGGAAATGCAACTTTAACTTTTGGAAAATAAATATTGATAACTAGTGTTTTGGGAGCTCAAAAATCGAATTCGGAATCTAAACTAGAATTTTTTGTTAAATCGACAAGAAATTGAACTTATGCTCAAAATGCCATTTTTCGTGAATTATATTGACCAGAATTGTTAAAAGGTGCTTAAATATTTTGCTCCTATGGGTTAGTATGAAGTATGGACTATTGTGTGAAATGCTTGTTGGTTGAAATTAATAAGGTTTAGACATTTTAAAAATTAGGGCAAAAGCGTTAGTGGTTGTTTAGTTCGAACTGAAACTCTTGCCCTTTTCTAAATCCGAAAAGGATTGTAGACAATGATATTTTAGCAATTGAATTCTAGCTAAAACACTTAAACACTAGCTCCATGATTTCATAGTGTTAGTTGCCTCTAAGTGAGTACTTTAGCATGGTGAAGTCCACAGATGAGTTGGAGTTGTCGTGGCGTCGCAGAAATTGCCCTAACTTTCTTAGAATGCGCTATCAATCTTGTTTCAGGATTCGGTCATGAACTAGTGTTCAGCGCGATGAGCTCCTGTTTGCACCTCTCTATCTCCCTCAATGCTCACTCTTTGGCCATGCTCGTTGCTCGGACGAGAAGCCCTTAGTGGCTACTAGGATCTTGAACTCTTGTTTTAATCTCAACTGGGCTCTAAGCGGTTGGTTTTGAAGTTTTAAAATTTGTGCTTCGCACGTGTTTGGCCGTTTGACCGGGAGTGCGTGGTCACCGCGTTCAGTGCGCGCTATGGCTGCCTCTAGCCGCGTGCGTGCATGGACAGGCTGTTGGTGGCCGCCCTTGGCCTGGCTGTGGCGTGGCGGTGGCCTGGCCACCTTTGGCTGCGACGCCTGCTACCGGCCGATGGCCTCGACACTCGCCCCTTGGCCGCCACTGCCACCCTACCACACGGCCGCCTCACCCGCTGCCCTCCTTGTCTCGAGCCACACCACTGCTCATGGCATTGTCCCAGGCCTCCGACTCACCCGAGCGCTGTAGCATTTGTTCCCAGCCGCACAACCCACCTACCAAGCCTGAGCTCAGCGTCGTACACAGTTTATTGCATCGCGACGCCGTGCTGCTACATGCGCATGGCCACACGCAGGCACACCTTCAATGGCTCTGTCGAAGCACTAATCGACGCACCGCCTATCCCTCCCTCGTGAGGTCATATCCCCGCGTTGCCATGCCTCATGGGGTCGTGGTCGGGCCACCTCTACCGGGGCCGCTTCCCATGACATGGCGGTGGTAGTGCACCACTCTCCCTTCCCCTTTCTTAATCACTAGCTCAAGCCCTCCCAATCCAATTCTTTGCATCGGTGGGTAGCATAGCAAGTTAGCTAGGTGTCGCATTCTCATCGAGCCCACCTTGGTCTATCAATGGTCAATTTTGGTTTCTCCTCACCGCCGGTCATGTGCGCCGCCGTGACTAGAGGGTTGGGGGTAAGGCCGTAGGAGTGGTAACAGTTCAATTCCTCATAACCCGGAACTCGCCTTGACTCCCTTTATCCGGTGCTCGCACTAATTTTGCCAGGGAACTCATCGGTGATGTGGTGACGCGTCGGTGTCTGGCTCAGGGTGTCGCTGCCGGGCCCATGCGCACATGGCTAGACCATCGTAGTGCTCCCCTGATTTAACCGTTAGTAGGGCGTGTACCACGATGAGCTACTGATGCTTCTCCACCATCTCTACCTTTCTGTGTGGGTGTAGGCTCGCTGAAACAGTCACGCCGCTCGCCGCTGCAGCTCACGACAGTGCGCATCTGTGCCCCTAACCGCCACCCATCTTAGCGCGTTTAGCCATAGATGGCGACTGACCCGCTAAATGGGTCCGCGTAGGCCCCTTGTGGCCGGCGTGGATGCCCAGTGCCGTTGCTCCCCATGCCACCGTGCATGCGGTGGCCGGGGGTGCACGCGGGGAAATTTGGAAAAATCCAGGGGGTTAAGTGAATTCGCTAGAGAAAGGAAGAAATAGTATTAGGACCTAGTTGTGGTTCGGGAAAAGTCTAAGGGCTCATTTGCTAAAGTGCCAGCGTGGGCTCCCCACCGTGGGCCATCTCGCGCGTGGGCCGTGCTCCGGCTGGGCCACCGGGCTACTGGGCCGAATGGTGGCCACCGACCCTTTTCCTTTTCTAAGCATTTTCTAATTTAGTTTCTAAGGTAAACTTGTAAATTCAATATAAAATTGTGTAGTTAACAGAAAATTGTGAAACTAATTTTGTTAGGTTTCTAAAATTATGATCTATCTGCTAGTATATTTTGTTCACATAGTTTTATAATATTTTTAGAAGTGATCTAATTAATTTGAGATGCTTAATATGGTTAAGATATAAACTTGAAGGAATCTTTGTGATAAATTGGTGATAGTGTTGGCTCTGAAACTTTCATAGTAAATTCCTAACATTATTAGGTGCTCACCGTAATTTTTGTAGCTCCATAATAATTAGTTTGCTAAGGTAGCTAAATGAGCCCTAGTTTGAAAATATATATTTAATCAATAAAATGCCGAAACACCTTAGGATATTTTAGAACTAAAACATTTTTCTGGAGGCAAAGCCTTACTTGACGATATGGATATGTAGACCAGCACGTTAGTCATTAAAGCTAGCTCATTAGCTTGCGGAGCGTAATCGTATTTTAGAGTTGTAGTTGTCGTTGATTATTTATGTCTCTGCGTTGCATCCACGTATATCATAATAGGAACAACGATGGATCATGGAGTCAACCGAGGTAGTGAAAAAGATGGTGCCTTGATGATCGTGTCACTCTGATGGAATGCTAATCTTTGGTTATATCTTACCTAGGCAAGCCCCGGTGCATAACCCCTATTATTCTGCACTTTATTTTATGCTTTTGCATTAAGTTTTAAGAAGTTGAATAAAAACCCACTTGCATATATATATCCTTACCCTATGAGTCCTACTAGTATGTTAGGATCGTGTTGATTGCTATGCTATAGGACCCAGTAGAAGTCGAGTGATTACCTATCACTCACGAGAGATAAGAAATATATTATTGTTGTTATTATATTACTATCATATGGAATATATATAAGGAGGATAATTGAAGACCGAGCAAAATGGTACTTTGGATCTGGACTTGGTTAGGCATTCGAGCGAGGCTCAGATTGTATTTGTTCCACGTGTGTCGATTGAGGACTGTCCGTTGCTGTGGATGGTAGTCAGGTCACAGATTTATTATCCTGAGCACATACTTACTTATGGGAGCGGGAAGGCTCATTACGCTCTTGTTGTGGGTTCCGACTCTTTTTGGACCGACTGATTGGAAGCGGGAAAAGGTGGAAGTCTAAGCACCATATTAAGACCGGGTCTCAAGTGTGGGGGCTTAGAGTCCAAGTTTAGACGGGGACCAGGACCCCTTGATAGGAGTGGAATGGGTTGGTCTTGTTTGTGCCTGGGCTACAAACGGGGTGTGTGTTTCAGGGTACCCAGCTAGGATATATTGATTCGTTAATCACCGTTTCTATGAGGCGGTATGACTTGGCTATGGTTTAGCACCGTAGTAAGAACTAGAACTTGAAAGGTGATAAAATGGTTTTGATTACTTACCACCTGCTTGGAAGTAGCATATGTGCTTACATGGAATGGTTAGTTAATGAACTAATGATGATTGCTAATAAAATTGATTATAAGGACGCACGTTTAGTAATGCTTCCGCAGATGCAATAACCCATAAGACAAATAAGCCTTGCATAACCTTGGAGTCTTTTATTTTCCTCATGTCGGGTAAGTCTTGCTGAGTACAATCGAGTACTTAGGGTTTTATTCCCCCTGTCGCAGGTGATCAGAGGATACTGAGAGCTGACTCTTGTGTGTGGAAACCTCCTGATGGGCTTAGAGAGGATTCCTTTCACGCTACAACTATAGTGTTTATTTATAACCCTCACTAAAGGTTTTTATAAGAAAATATGTAAAATCTTCTAGCATCTCTTGTATAAAATGTCCACTATATTAATGCTCCACCATATCATTAAATTAATCTTTGCTCCCCCTATAACTCTAATAACATTGTTATATTCCATTGTTATAATCGATTGAGGTAATATTCTATTCTATAACAAAGTGATGTAAGAAATGACTTAAGAATGTTGTAAGCTTTATTCTCTTATTTATGATCCTGATGGAAAAATGTGGATTTTCGAGTTCTCCCTTGGGGTGTGCTCGACGGAACTGCGTAGTTTAGTGTCCTCTCTCAAGTACTTAGTGTCTAATGAAAGATAAGTACTCCTGGGAGGCATTAGATGAGGTGGTTTTGCCACAAAGTCCCTACCCCTTGATAGGGGTTCAACTAGTTGTTCCTATGAGCTCACCTTGGTCCCCTTGTGTTGTTGCTCATCTTCGTTGGACCAGGAACGACGCGAGTGAAGACCTGACGTGTCAGTGTCAACCTTGGAGCGCCGCTGATATCACTGCGCGCACATGGCCAGGCCACCTCGGCACACCTTTGCCTCAACCGCCACCATAGCGCGAATCCCGGTGAGCTACTGGTGCTTACCCGCTATCTTCACTACCTCGATAGTGCCTTAGGCCACCGAAATAGTCGCGCTGCCACACGGTTCTATCCATCGTCGAGGCTAGGCTTCGATAGTGCACCGTTAAGCTCCCTACCGCAACCCATCATTACGTGTTTGGCCATAGAGCCCAGTCGACCCCTCTTTCTCACCAGAGTGCTGCTGGGTTGCTCGACATATCTGCCGTATGCCATCGGTGAGCCACACCGTCGCGCGCACGTGCCCAGTGGCATGCCGTTACAGAGGCGAGTTTTTACAGGGTGTTAGATGCGAGGCGTGTCTCTTCTACAATAGTGCGCATAATGTCGCGTAATAAATTGATAGATCATGGTCTTCTCTGCAAAATAGCCAGCGAGCGTGAGGGATCCTGCCTTGGGCCGCTTGCTAGGCCGACTTGCTGCACGCGCCCGCGTCCCGCGTTGGGCCAAGCCGGGCTGCTGGGCCAAATTAGTTGCCATCGGCCCTTTTCTTTTTCTAAAGCATTTTCTAATTTAGTTTCTAAGCAAACTTGTAAATTCAATATAAATTTATGTAGTTGGCAAAAAATTGTGAAACTAATTTTGTTAGGTCCCTAAAATCATGATCTATCTGCTAGTATATTTTGTTCACATAGTTTTATAATATTTTTAGGAGTTATATAATTAATTTGAGATGCTTAATATTGTTAAGATATAAACTTGTATGAATTTTTGTGATAGATTGGTGATAGTGTTGGCTCTGAAACTTTCATAGTAAATTCCTAACATTATTAGGTGCTCACTGTAATTTTTATAGCACCATAATAATTAATTTGCTAAGGTAGCTAAATGAGCCCAAGTTCGAAAATATATGTTTAATCAATAAAATGCCGAAACACCTTGGGATTTTAGAACTAAAACATTTTTTCCGAAAACAATGCCTTACCTGATGACGTGGATACATAGCCTAGCACGTTAGGTATTAGAGCTATCTCGTTAGCTTGCGAGGCGTAATTGTATTTCTAAGAGTTTCGATTGCCGTTGATTATTTACGTCCTTGCGTTGCATCCACGTATATCATAAAAGGAACAACGATGGAACGCGGAGATGATTGGAGTAGCGGAAAGGATGGTGCCTTGATGATCGTGTCACCACAATGGAATGTTAACTTTTGGTTATATCTTACCCAGGCAAACTCCGGTGTATAACCCCTTATTTTTTATAATCACTATTTATATATGTTATGTGCATTTACGTTACATGAATTTTATGGAAACCACCTGCATAGATATAACTGTTCTATGAGTCTTACTAGTATAGGTTCGAGTAGCTGCTATGCTTAGGCTTTCGATAGCGTGAGTAACCTACCGTTACTCACAATAGGTGATTATTATTACTCTCATAATAAAATAATGAAAAGAAAATGAAGACAGGGTATGGATATGGTATGGGTATTGGTGAGTGTAACAGGTTGTGTCCCGCAGCCAATGGGGCTTAGCTTAGTTACACTATTTTCCCTATTTATGTCGATTGAGAACCGTCTGTTGCTGTGGATGGTAGTCAGGTCAAAGACTTATTATCCTGAGCACATACTTGCTTATGGGAGCGAGAATGCTCGTTAAGCTCTTGTTGTGGGTTCTGACTCTTTCTGGACCGACTGATTGGAGGTGGGGAAAGGTGGAGGTCTAAGCACCATGCTGAGACCGGATCTCAAGTGTGGGGGCTTGGAGTCCAAGTTTGAACGGGGACCTAGACCCCTCGATAGGAGTGGAATGGGTTGGTCTTGTTTGTGTCAGGGGTACAAACGGCACATGTGTTTCGGAGTACCCAGCTGGGATACATTGATTCGTGAATTGCTGTTTCTGTGAGACGGTATGACTTGGCTAGGGTCTAGCACCTTAGTAAGAACTGGAACTTGAACGGTGATAAAATGGGTTTGATTGCTTACCACTTGCTTGAAAGTAGCATAGGTGCTTACATAGAATGGTTAGTTAATGAACTAATGATGACTGCTAATAAAATTGAATATAAGGACGCACGTTTAGTAATGCTTCCACAGATGCAATAACCCACAAGACAAATAAGCCTTGCATAACCTTGGAGTCTTTTATTTTCCTCATGTCGGGTAAGTCTTGCAAAGTATAATCGAGTACTCAGGGTTTTATTCCCCCTGTTGCAGGTGATCGAAGGATACTTAGAGCTGACTCTTGTGTGTGGAAATCTCCTGGTGGGCTCAGAGAAGATTCCTTTCACGCTACGACCGTAGTGTTTATTCATAACCCTCACTAAAGGTTTTTATAAAAAAAGATATAAAATCTGCTAGCATGTCTTGTATATAAATGTCCACTACGTTAATACTCCACGGTGTCATTAAATTAATATTTGTTTCCTCTGTAACTCTGATAACATTGTTATATTCCGCTGTTATAATCAATTGAGGTAGTATTCTATTACTGTAATAAAGTGATGTAAGAAATGACTAAAGATGTTGTAAGCTTTACACTCTCGTTTATGATCCTAATGGAAAAATGTGGATTTTCGAGTTCTCTCTTAGGATGTGCTCGACGGAATAGCATGATTTAGTGCACTCTCTTGGGTATTTAGTGTCTAATGGAAGACAAGTGCTCTTGAGAGGATATTAGATTAGGCGGTTCTGCCACGTGAGCCCCACGGCCGTGTCTGTCAAACCAGCTTAAAATTGTCAAGGGTGTATTTTGTTTGATTTAATAAGTTAAGGTGCGACGACTGGTTTCAAGAGGTCAATCAAACTTTACTCTTTTTTTAATGCCTATATACACTGTATTCTAGGATGGGGAAGTATGTATTTTCAACCAGTGAATCTAGTACCCCCTCCCTTCCAAATTATAAATGATTCTGACTTTTCAAGATACATAACCCTTGCTATGTATCTAGACATATTATATATCTAAGTGCATAGCAAAAGTTATGTATGTAGAAAGTCAGAACAATTGACTTACAATTTGGAACTGGTGGAGTATTATAGATGACTTAGATCATGAAACCTAGAGGTACTAAGATTATTAAATTCCCAATTGAACTATATGTTATATCACTAAGAAATATGGCATTCAAGTAGTAGCATTCAAACAAAAATAACATTGAATATATCATTGACAAAATGAAATTGTAAGGGAAGGGGTTATTGCCTTAATTTGTCTTGTATGGTTTGGATACTCACATCGGTTTACCACTGTCAATCTTGGTGAGAAAGTAAGCCCTGATGGCGCCGTCGATGGAGGTAGTAACACGTTGCTGCCTCTTGCCTTGGTGTCATCGAACATTGAAAAAGCTTATCATCGGAAAGATTTCATGGTGTCAACTGTCAAATACAATTGTTCATGACTGAAGCAAATATTTATTTCAGTATTGTGGGCTACTCCTTTCCTTTTCTGTGACAACACAGAAGGTATGTGTGTCATTGTGTTATATGAGACAAAAAGAAATTTACAGCTGACGTTCAACGACTTCTACCTCTCAGCCAAATTCCTAAAAGAACAGGAACTCTAAGAGACAAGGAAAAAAATAAGAGTAAATTTAAACAACAAAACGCTAGGAGTCTCATGATTGAGCTAGACTAGCCCAATGCCAAACCCCATCGGGTTTCTAGTCAGCACTCAGGACGCTCCTCTTTATTAGAGCATGTTTGGATCTATTATCATTAAAAATTAGCAGCTAAAATTAGTATTAATTGATCTAAATAGACCTGCTAATAAACATACTAATTATTAGCTGGAGGGCTACTAACTATTAGTTCATTAGCACGTTTGGAGTTGCTAACAGGTGCTAATAGTTCATATGGACATTTAACTCATTCATTATCTAACCATCTATTAGCAGGCGGATCCAAACAACCCCTATTAAAAATTAACAGCTATTATCCAAACATACCCTTAGTACTATAAGAGCAATATAAGACATCTGAGTGGAGTTTCAAAAGCTCCGTATAGAAGAACCGATAAGAATTTAAGAGTACACCTATGGAGTATCACAGTAAGAAAATGGACTACATATTGACTAATTAAGTACTCAAAAAGTATTTGTGCGTACCTCGGCCAATCAGACAAATTGTAATTTGTGTCTCTGAATCTCTAGTGCACGGTATGATCGTTTCTAGCAGGGATATTTATATATATATGTTTGTAGCTCTTCCTTGAAGGAGCAAAAGAGTAGGCATGTAGTCTTATCCGAGCTTTATGCATTTATTGCAGGAAGAGCAAAGAATAGTTAAAGAGATGCTTTTCTTAGAGCAAGTATAATAGCAGGCTGTGAGCCGACTAAATGCTGAGGTGGAGGAGAGAGGAGAGGAGAGAGAGGAGAAACGGGCTGTAAGCTTACAGCTGGCTTAGGCACAAGAACCAAGAAAGTCTGTGAGAGAGATAAGTGGGCCATATATTGACTGTAAAGAGCTAACTACTGTATGAGTGGGCTGAGAGAAGGCTGCAAGGAACTTTACCGCCAGCAAACCGACTGGATTATTAGGCTTGCTCTAACATGATTCTGCTCACTTTTCGATTGGTGCAAAGCTGAGGGTACTGACCATCCTAGGGTGGCATGCTTTCCTTTTATAGATGCGTTTCTTGAAGTAAGAAAAAGAGAGAAGAGATGTTTTTTCCCCACATCACCACAGGAAATGCCCTGTAGCTGTAGGTTAGAAAACCTTCAGGAAAATATAATAGAGTTGGCGCGGGCAAGGCAAAAGGGAGACGGCCATATCGTTGCGGATCATTATATTCTAGTGCCAATACGGCAATACCCATAATGGCCCATTACAGTTATCAGAGAAAATGAAGACATGACTTTGTGCATTTGATTAACGAAATTATTGGAACAATGTCTGGAAAATATGATCTACATGTAGAAAACAATAAGAAGAATAATGGATCACAGTGAACATTGACGCAGGTGGAGCTCATATGGAGGAGGAAGCACTTGATCGTTAGCGGTGGAGTTTTACTTTTTATTTTAGAGGAATTCACGTTCTATTAATCAATCATACCAACTTGATCGTTAGCGGTGGAGTCTGGCACTCTGGCCATTACAGAGGGCATTCCCCCAGTACTCAAACTTCGTATGGAAGCTAGCTCATGTGCTAGTCGGTTACATTTACGTGGTACAAATTTCACTTGAGGCGAGATAAAAATTTTAGCCAGTATTTCCTTCAGCTCATGCACCAGACCACCAAGCACCGACAGCCTGAAATCATCACCTAGGAGAGCTTCCACCACTTGGGCTGCATCTGATTCAAGAACAATGTCTCTGATACCCAGCGCTATTGCTGCTTTCACCCCTTCCATGCACGCACAAAGCTCCATATGCATGGGACTACAAGCAAAGCGCTGTCTTCCTGAACCAGTGAACCGGACCGCAAATGTGACGGAGACGACCAGTCTTCGACCACGATGTCACCGTGAATACACAGGGATTGGAGGCGGTGCTAGGAATTCGGGGAAGGACGGCAGGAGAGGAACCTCAAATTCAGGCAGGAAGCAAGTGATCGCGCAGGCGATCCTGGGCAGTGTCAACGAGATCCTAAGCAGTATCAACAAGTTACAATGTTGTACTCAAAATCTGTGATTGTTTCAAAGTTGGAATGCTTCGAGAAATCAATCCCCGTACATACACATCGGCCCTGTTCGCATCGTTGAAAAAACAAGCCGAAACACTGTTCCGATTGATTTGTTGTGAGAGAAAAGCACTATTTCGACTGAAAAAACGAGCTGAAAAAGACGGATTATAGGAGAAGCGAACAGGGCCATTAAACGGTTCAACATGCAAGCAAATAAATAAAATTTATTACACCTCTTGAGGTACTGGTGTGGTACGGCTGCGGTGTGCCATACCAAGACTTGAGCATCTCCCATAGATGTGCTAAAAATATATGCTAAACCCTTTGATTTAGCCACCGTGTGAAATAGAAAACATCTCAAAAAGACAGTGAACTGCAACAGTCTTTCTAAATAGCTCGTCACATCATCTTTTTTGAGGCTCCATAGCGCAGTAGTCCGCCGCCGGAACGTCACCAGGCCTTCCTCCGTGACCTGCCACCTACACACAACCATCATGGTGGTAGCTCGTCTCGTTGGCTAATTGCACCCAAGCTACAGCAGCGGCCAGTGGCCGTGCTACGTATTGACGCCCGTGCATCTGGCCATGGCCAGCTGCAACCGGCCTTGGCTAGCACTTGGAGGTCACCCTATCTATCAAAATCGAATGTAGCCGGTTGGAAAAGGGATTGGCGCCATGACGCCGTCTGACTAGGAAGGATGGGGAATGAGTATGTACAACGCAGGGCGGAGCTCCTGCAGATAGCGGATGCGACAAGCTTGCGTAGTGCCACGGCGTGATTTTTTTAGGAGCTCGAAGGGGTGGGGCAGCGTGGTGAGGAACATGCATTCGGAGTGCCGGAAAGGTTAGCCGACGAGTCGGCAACTCACGACGAGGAACGGCTAGGACAGCGCGGCAACAGGCCGCGTTTGTGCGGAGCCACACAGTCGCTAGCTTTCTTTGGCCACCGAGGTTCGCAAGATAGATGGCTGGTTATTTTACAACTCCGGATACAACATCTGTCGGGGTCTATTTTGTAGCACAAAATGTCTAAATCTGGTTCCATGCTAGAAATAGCAGCTCTCTTAGAGTTGCTCAAGCAAAACTCTTGTTGTCAAGCAACACAGCGTAGTTAAGTAACTGCCTCAGGTGGTCAAGTAAACATAAGAGCATCTCTAAGAATTTTTCTAAGATTTACTCTCTCAATCATCATTTAGACTTTGGAGAGTCATTTCAGTAAAAAAAATGTTTTCCTTTGTACCCTCCAGCAGATTTTCTATATCTTATGTGCACTGTATAGAGCCATCATCACTCTATCTTTGGCTAGCGAAGAATCCATAAAAAAGAATGTCTATATTTAGAAATCCAATTAAAGAGGTCGTTGAAGAGTATTTTTTTCATCCAAATCTCTATTCCTATAAATTAGAAAGATATAAAGAGTCTTCTGAAGTTGCTCTAATTCTATCTCTTCTCTTCTCTTCTCTTCTCTTCTCTTCTCTCTCTCTTATATACAACTAAAAATCTAAAACGGACCCATCTACTCGGCTGTGAAGTCATCCGCGATTCGCATCCCACTCCAGTGCTTTTTTTCGCGTGACTGGTGGCCCCTCTGCACACCAGACTTCGCCTCTCCGCTCCCTCCCCTCCCCTCCCGCACACTTTCAGAAGCGCCGCCACTGTTGCTGCGGCGAGGAGCCAGCCATGGTGGCTCACACGACACTCCCCTTCTCATGCCCCTCTACGTTGCAAACCCTGACCTGCACCCTCTCCCAACACAGGGCCTGCCAGCTCTGCCATGACTTCCTCCGCCTCCCCTTCCACGTCGCCCTCTGGAGGCTCATCCGCCCCTGCCGCCACCAAGTCTCGCTCGTCCATTAAGGTAGCCCCAATGGCACCTCCGCCGAGGGAGAGTACGACTACGACCTCTTCACCATCGGTGCTGGGAGCAACGACGTCTAGTAACATGGCGCTGTGTTCTCAAATCCCATGAAGCGCCTCTCCGCCCAGACAAAAATCCCCAAATCCCCTCGAGAGCCCTGCATTTTGTAGCCTCCCAAACTGTGCGACTCGAGCCAGCCCCACTACTGCCATTGCCTGCAATGAGACGAGGATGCATACATGGGCTATGCAACTTGGGAGCCTGGGCAGTTTAGTGGGCTATGCAACTAAGTAGGCTTAACCCCCTGCACACTACCTTGTTTAGTTTCAAAAACTTTTCCCAAAAAGTGCTACAGTAGCCATCATATCGAATCTTGCGATAGGTGCAGTAAACATTAAATATAGACGGAAAAAAACTAATTGCACAGTTTGGTTGAAAATTGCGAGACGAACGTTTTGAGCCTAATTAGTCCATGATTGAACACTAATTGCGAAATAAAAACGAAAGTGCTACAGTAGCCCAAATTCCAAACTTTCACCAACTAAACATGGCCTAAAGGCTTGTTTAGTTAGCGAAAATTTTTGGGAAACGGTACTGTAGCACTTTCGTTGTTATTTGGCAATTAGTGTCCAATCATAGTCTAATTAGGCTCAAAAGATTCGTCTCGTAAATTTCGTCTAAACTGTATAATTAGTTTTATTTTTTATTTATATTTAATGCTTCATGCATGCGTTAAAGATTTGATATAACAGAGAATCTTGAAAAATTTTGGGAACTAAACACTGCCCAGTTAAATTTAGTAAAGTTCAACAGCGACAAGCCCGGGCGGATGCCCAGGATCGCGGGGCCCTGGGTTCGCTAGTGTGTACGAGGACATCACACTGCCACACCAAAGCCAGAGGTTGACCCTAGGGAGCTTCGACGGTATGGGCAGGGGATGGGTGGTGTACAGGCGCTATGGCGCGGCACGAGGGCCGGCCAGGTCTTTGGACGCGGCTTGTTGTTGTGGGCTTGTGGCAACAGGGATGTTCCTCTTTGCACCATTTCTTGTAGCGACGTCTCATCAAAAAGAACTAATGATGATGAGTTTTTTTAATTGTTACGAAACTGCAGGTGGATGTGATAAGGAGGAGATGGCGGCCAGGGTGTACGAGGTTCTAGCACCACTGCCAAAGTTTATGGTAAGCACCCAGGTATACCATTACCAGCTAAAAATATAACACGGATGAATAAAAGTTTTTGTACTTAAATGATTAAGATATCTATGTGCAGTAATGAGTTACTTTTGTCCTGTTCATTATGCTGCATCAGGTAAGCGTCCTTTGCTTTGCTGTTTGGATTCAGCCCATGATTTTCCCTCTTGATGCCATAGAAACAAAGGAATAGTCAGTTTTGTTTGGGCGTGAATTATTTGGTCAAATTGATTGGTGAACTGTTAGTGCCAATGTGGGAAAGCTTTACATAGGAAGCGTTGAGAACCAATTTTTCTGGTCAAAGCGTCCAACATTGTGTTTTAGGGCCTCGTTTGGTTGACGAAATTTTTTAAGAAGCGGTACTGTAGCACTTTCGTTGTTATTTAGCAATTAATATTCAATCATAGTCTAATTAGACTTAAAAAATTCGTCTCGTGAATTTTGTCTAAACTGTGTAATTAGTTTTATTTTTTATTTATATTAGTCTAAAGATTCAACGTGACGAAAAATCTTAAAAAATTTTGGAAACTAAACACTACTAATGTCTATATCTATACCTATACCTGGTGCTAGATAGGCAAAATTTCAGCCATCTTTTTTTGGCTGGATTTTTTTTTTGGTCTGGCCTCCCTAGCTCCTTATATGGAGATCGGGTAAAAAATTACTTCCAAATGCAACAAGAATCGGACGCAACAGAGATGGGAAGAAAAGAAACTGAAGTTCAGGTACAATACGTGGGTCTCTTCCGTGTTCCATTAGGATTCAGAATCAAAAATCAAGATCAAAAATAGAAAACGAATTGGATGTTAAATCCAGACTACAACAACGAAAAGATTGCGAGCATGGATGGGATCAGAACAAAGCTCTATCTTTTATAGCACAAATATATACCGTCATATAATCCCCCGATAAGAACCAAGGAATAAACATCAGACAAAATCACGTTTCCAGATCAATCAAAGAGAAATCACGTTTCCAGCCGGCAGTAGCCGGTATCCTTCATGGATCCGAGCACAAGGACACGGTCTAAAAGAGAAATTTTCTCTCCGATTAATTTTCGCTCGTCTCCTCTCCTCGGGTAGAGGATGCGCGGCTCCCTGCGCTTTGAGGTCGGATCCCACGCTTCTTGCGAGAATGAAGAGCGGACTAAGTTAAATTTTAATAAAAAAAGGAAAAGGGAGAAAACAGAGGAAGGTAGAGCAAGAAGATGACGGAGCAGGGAGCAAGAGGAGCACACAACTGGCACAGGCAGATCCAATCCCACAGATCGAACTTGTAGAGGTCGATCTCCGCCACCTTCCTTAGAGGTGGTGCAGCACAAGCTCCACAGAACCGAAACGGGGTGGGGGTGGGGATGGGCGAGGTCACGACAGGCGAGGTCGAGAGACGGCGGTGCGGACGAGATCCAAAGACGGCGGCGCAGAGTGGAGTAGCTAGGTCGGGTTGGGATGGAGTTGGGAGTCCCAGGCGTGAAAGTGGACGGGGCGGGGAGATGAGCCACCGGGACGGGCGTGGCGCGGGGCGGCGAGGAGTCGTCGTCGGGGACAGGGCGAAGCCGCAACGGAGACGGACTGGAGCGCGACTCGCAATGTGGAGGCGACGGGATGTGCGGGGATGGGAAACATCGGTCAGATGCAGGATGGATTCAACGGATGGTGCCATGGTGGTCTGATGAGAAAAAAAAAGATAAAGGAATATAAAAAATTAAAATAAGCACTAGCGGTGCCCTTTCCTCGTCCATCGTTACGCTATCTCCAACAGCAGGAAGACCCATTCAGCGGTTTAGGTCGCAGACAGTAAAAGGAGAGGGCACCCAAAACTTGCCTTCTCCAACCGTCAAACGCATCTTCTTCCCCGGTGCTCCCTCCCCTTCTTCTTCTTCCCCGACCGACCCATCTCTCGGCCGGATCCGGCGCTCCCTCCCCTTCTTCTTCTTCCCCGGCCGTCCCTCTCCCGGCCGGATCCGGAGCTCCCGCCCACGCTTAGCGAAGCCCGCGCCCGCGGAGCTCGCGCTTGGCGGGGAAGGAGCTCGCGCTCGCGGCCGGCAGAGCCGCGCCCGCGGCCGGCGGAGCTCGCGGCCCGGCAGAGCTCGCGCCCGCGCTCGGCGGGGAAGGAGCTCGCGCTCGCGGCCGGCAGAGCCGCGCCCGGCGAAGCTCGCGCCCGCGGCCGGCAGAGCCGTGCTAGGTGGAGCTCACGGCCGGCGGAGCTCGTGGCCCGGCAGAGCTCGCGCCCGGCAGAGCCGCGCCTGCGGCCCGGAGCTCGCGCCCGCGGTAGAGATTTGCGTCGCCTGCAGTCGAAGACGCGTATTTGCCTTTCGCTTCGGCTGATAGGCAAAATGGGTCCGGTGTTTGGGTGTTCTGTTGGACTGGTGTTTTGGCTACGCAAAACACTGTGTCCAACGCATTTTGCGTTTAGGTAACGTTATTGGAGACAGTCTTACGCAAGTTCCAATCCTATAGCTTTTATGTACACGCAAACAGCGGATAAAAGAAGCAGCCATAACTTAGGGAATTAATTAGGGTTAATAAATTTGTCTCGCAATTTAGTCTTTGTCTATACAATTAGTTTTATAATTATCTTATATTCGAATGTCTGATATGACATGAATAAAACTTTAGTTCGCGGATTCAAACACCTCAAAACCATACTGCACCCGTCGGCCTCCTCCACCGGTCAATCATGATCAAAATCAAAAGGTTGAAACAGAATCAAGTCGAGTCGACTCCGGTGCCTCTGAGAACAAAAAAAATCAAGCCGACAGTTGGATCTGTCCAGTGGAGATATGAGATGTCGTGCTCCATCTATTTGTGTGAGATTGCTTGCCTGCAATCTGCGCACATAACAACTAGGCCCGTCATGTTGCTTGCGACCAATGTCTGCACAAGCTCACCGCTGCACAAAAGGACGGGCTCGCTGGCCGCCGAACTCATGTTGCTCGATTTGAGGAAGAGCCCGCAGGTGACTCCCCTGGCCAGATCTCATCGCTCGCTCCGCGTCTCCAGCATTATTATGGGTATCAACTTTTTATTTTCAATTTAAGGTTAGGTCAAGCTCAATTAATAAATCTACTAAGATAACTATTTCATTCTCATAGCATGAGCAATATATATAATAAATTATACTTCCTGTTGCAACGCACGGACATATTTTGCTAGTGCTAATAACAAATCTAATTTTTTTCTAGATTTGCACCTATAGGACCGAAGGAACTACAAGGCACACCTTCCCCTATCATTCCTGGATGCTCTGCTGCCTTTGCCATATCACAATGGCAAAAGCGATGCCCAAGGAGATCTCATTCTTGACTAGGGTAAGAGCTTTTGCTAACCCCTTCCGTTTAAGGAGCACTAGTTTTGGCCTTACTGCCACCACTATAGATGAAGTCGTGGCCTTTGATGTGGAAGATGATGAAATCATGGTTAGGGATGGTGTCGACAAAAGATGCTCTGCAGTCCACCGAGGGGTATCCCGCTAGATTTGTCGGTGGGGGTGCGCGTAATCAGGAACCGGATGATGACATATGGCGCAGAGACAGCGATTAGACAGGTTCAGGCCGTCTGATCGACGTAATACCCTACGTTCTGTGTCTTTGGTGTATTGTATTGAGATGTAGTAGATAGATCTTGTCCGCTAGGGGACCCCTGCCTCTCCTTATATACTCTGGAGCGGTAGGGTTACAAGGTAAGTATCCTATTTGGTACTATACAATATCTTACGGTGCACGCCGTGCACGCCTTGATCTTGTGGGCTAGGTCACCTCTGATGGTACGGCCCATGTCTTGTCTTGTGGATACCGGGGGCCATACGCCCACAGCTAGTCCCCGAGCCTGACAGTAGGTGACATAGTCGCGTGGTGCTAGGGTCAGAAAGTAGAAGACCAGCCGAGCAGGCAGCCAGTCTCTGGACGTAGCCTCGAGATGAGAACAAGCACATTCACTGCAAGGTGAAGTGTGCCCACTTAGTCCCCGAGCCTACTGGAAGATGAAGAATGAATCTTGTAGCAGGATCAAAGAAGTCTGAAAGCTTGCCGACGCCGTCTGACATGCGCGTATCAAGACCCTAGACGCGCTGCCCAAGATCAGCACCCTAATCCGAACAGCATGGAGCAGCTTGATAGCACACCGATGAGACGTAGCAAGATCCGAGCACCGAGGAGTTCTCGGCGTAAGCAGCGAGGTCCGAGCACCGAGGAGTTCTCGACGTCGCTGGCGATGACTGAGCACCAAGGAGTGAGGAGTCCCCAGCGTCGCTGGCGATGACCAAGCACCGAGGAGCGAGGAGTCCCCGACGTCGCTGGCAATGACCGAGCACCGAGGAGCAAGGAGTCCCTGGCGTCGTTGGCGATGACCGAGCACCGAGGAGCGAGGAGTCCCCGGCATCGCTGGCGATGACCGAGCACCGAGGAGCGAGGAGTCCCCGGCGTCGCTAGCGATGACCGAGCACCGAGGAGCGAGGAGTCCCCGGCGTCGCTGGCGATGTCCGAGCACCGAGGAGCGAGGAGTCCCCGGCGTCGCTGGCGATGACCGAGCACCGAGGAGCGAGGAGTCCCCGGCGTCGCTGGTGATGACCGAGCACCGAGGAGCAAGGAGTCCCTGGTGTCGCTGGCGATGTCCGAGCACCGAGGAGTGAGGAGTCCCTAGCGTCGCTGGCGATGACCGAGCACCGAGGAGCAAGGAGTCCCCGGCGTCGCTAGTGATGACCGAGCACCGAGGAGTCCCCGGCGTAGGCGGCGAAGACCGAGCATCGAGGAGCGAGGAGTCCCCGGCGTCGCTGGCGATGTCCGAGCACCGAGGAGCGAGGAGTCCCCGGCGTCGCTGGCGATGACCGAGCACCGAGGAGCGAGGAGTCTCCGACGTTGCTGGCGATGACCGAGCACCGAGGAGTCCCCGGTGTAGGCGGCGATGTCCGAGCACCAAGGAGTCCCCGGCAAAGCTGGCGATGTCCGAGCGCCGAGGAGTCCCTAGCGAAGCTGGCGAGGTCCGAGCACCGAGGAGCGAGGAGTCCTCGGCGTCGCTGGCGATGACCGAGCACCAAGGAGTCCCCGTGTGTAGGCGGCGATGTTCGAGCACCGAGGAGTCCCCGGCATTGCTGGCGACGTCCGTGCGGTGAAGTGTGCCCACTTACTCCTCGAGCACGAAGAAACCAAACGCCGAGGAGACCCCTACGTAGCTGGTGATGTCCGAGCACCGAGGAGTCTCCGGTGTAGCTAGTGAGGTCTGAGTACCGAGGAGTCCCTGGCGTAGCTAGTGACGTCCGAGCATCGAGGAGTCCCTAGCATAACCAACGATGTCTGTAAGGTGAAGTGTGCGCACTTAGTCCTCGAGCACGAAGAATCCGAGCGCTGAGGAGTCCCCGGCGTAGCTAGCAATATCCGAGCATCGAGGAGCTCCCGACGTATCTGATGATGAAGCACGAGCGACGAACAGTCTGGTCAACTGGTCGGCGGTGAAGTGAGCATTGAGTAGAAACGATCGGCGAACAGTCCGATCAACTGGTCAGCGACGAAGTCCATGAACCTAGCGGTTCGACCAGTTGATCGGTGGAGAAGTCCGAGCACTAGGTGGTCTGATCACCTGGACGATGATCCTGCAATACAAATATATAGAACGGGTAGTACATGATGTAAAAATATATAAACTCCAAAGAAGAATCAGCAACGGTGATGAAATAATGTTTGCAGTTCGGCGATCAATTGATGTGTAGATGTATTTATATTTATTACAAACCGCCCGATCAGTTAGTGTGTAGCTGAGTCTCCAGCCTTAGCTAGCCCGTTAACCATAATGCGGAGCGCGGAGCCCATGTGCATATAGGAAGAACAAAGCATTGCTAAGGGGCCGATGTCGACCATCCATAACACAGAAGACAGACACTCATGCACGTGTAGGGAGGAGCCGGAGACAGGACCGTCTCTGGGGACATCTGAGCATCAACATGAATGTTCGGGGATTTGTCTTAGACTTATTTGTATGTCATCTTTAAGATGGTATACATGAAAGAAAATCGTTGGGAGAGCAAACATGGAGAAAACAACTCAGAGAAATATTATGGCGATATACAAAGATCGGAGAATATTTAGAAAAATATTAAAGCGCGACTTAGCTTGATTGTCGCCGGATAGAGTAGTCGGCGTGTCGCGATGTCCTTGTAGATGCATATGGCTAGGCAGCTCGGACGCTCGCTTGACAGCTCGAACGACGGACACAACTTCTCGGAGTTCTTGATCTGGTTGGGGTAGTCGAATTCGGCGGGCGGAATTGGCTTGTCGATGACGCTGCTAATGAAGCGGTTTAGGATCTTGATGAGGTGGTTGCTCCTAGGCGTGGTTGGATCTTGTCGTGAAGGGTAGCAGCCACCGCGGCGCTGTTGGTGGTCGTATGGGTGTAGCGCCACATCATTCTAGGGAATCATCTAGCGCTTGTTGGCAGCCAGGCATCATGATGAGATCCGATCGGTACATGGAGAAAAATTAATCTGGATCAGATATTTGAAAAGCAAATCGATCTAATCAAGAACGTTGCTAAGAATGACTCACCCGATTTTTTTAGTTGTCGATGAAAACTGCCATCTGGCTCGTCATGGATCAAGCGCACACCCCTACCTGGAGCGCCAACTTTCGACAAAAGATGCTCGGTAGTCCATCGAGGGGTATCCCGCGATGGTAGATTTGTCGGTGGGGGTGCGCGTAATTAGAAACCGGATGGTGACACAAGGCGCAGAGACAGCATTTTAGACAGGTTCGGGCCGTCTGATCGATGTAATACCCTACGTCCTGTGTCTTTGGTGTATTGTATTGAGATGTAGTAGATAGATCTTGTCCACTAGGGGACCACTGCCTCTCCTTATATATTCTATAGGGGTAGGATTACAAGGTAAGTATCATATTTGGTACTATACAATGTCTTGCGGTGCACGCCGAGCAGCGCCGTGCACGCCTTGATCTTGTGGGCTGGGCCACCTCTGATGGTGCGGCCCATGTCTTGTCTTGTGGATACCGGGGGGCCATACCCCCACATATGGTGAGTGGACGACTATGATGCGATGCTACACTAGATTGGAGCATGAAGAGAGGGAGACAACATGCAGATGGAGGTAGAAAACATAGGAAGAGCGTGTAGATGGAGCGCTAGAATTTTGAGAGTTGATGACACCCCAAGGCAAGTTGGGATCTGAATGCATTTTTAGAGTTCGGGGGATCTAAATGACACCACAATACAAGTTTAAGAATTGCTCGCATGTTTTACTACACTACCACAGAATTGATTTATAGCAACGGGAGGCATTTTGGACAGAAACAACTCAATCAGGAGCCGCCTCTATAGTGGCTGGCAATACAAGCCACTTCTAAAGATGCATTTGCATAGGCGGCTTCGCACATCTTTAGAATGGTAATAACAGACGCCTCTAAAGATCATTTATAGAGGCATCAGTATATAGAGCCAACTCTACAAAAGCTCCAAGGTACATGTAGCAGCTTCTCTTCTTCTTCCTCCTCACAAATTTTACCATAACCCAATGAGGAAGGAAGGGGGGCCCTTGGCTACCTCCCAAAAATTGCATATCTAAGGAGGATGATTTTTCAATTTTGATTCCTTTGGTGGAGGAGGCTTTAGAAGATAAGTAAATGCTATTCCAAGCCTTTTTTGATGTTGTAGTGATGGTTGAGGCATTTATGGATGAAAATATATCAAATCTTTGAGGTAGTACGGTGAATTTAGTAGGGGAACAAGATTATACCCTTATTTAGTGGCCATGTCTTGGTTTTAGTGATCTATTTATTAGTTTTTAGGTAGGGATTGGTTTGGATCTAGATCTAGAACTAGAACTAGGGTTTGGGATTAGTTTTTTTATTGTCAACATTCATATTATTTTTTATATTATTTTCTCCATAAACTGGATTAAGTTTACATGAACAATAATGGATAAAATATTAATTGGTTCTAATTATTTTCTTTAGAATTGTTTACTATAATTAAGAAAGTAAAAAAAATACTTGTTTAGTGGTACATTAGTTGGTTGATTAGGTTGTTTATTCTCATTTTTGCTTGAAGAATATGTAGCAGGTATATGTGTTTTTAGGACAACATCATGGTTAAAAAAGTTTATCAACATAATCTATGATTTGAAATAAGAATGACCTTCCATAATTATATTGTTATGTACTCCCTCTGTTCCAAATTATAAGTGGCTTTAATTTTTTTATACATAGAATTTGCTATGTTTCTAGATGACATAGGTTATATCTAGATGCATATCAAAAAAAGGTCAAAGCAACTTACAATTTAGAACAGATGGAGTACTAATTATATTTTTTAAAAATTCAGCATATTAGTCCAGGTGTAACTTCTGCCACTGAATGGTATCTCCACCAAATCCAAATCTAAAATTCATTAAACATGTTCATCTCTGATAAGTCACCATCTGGTTTGTTTCTATTTTCAGGTTTTGCCTAATCAGGTTGAAGTCCCCACCAAGAATCCAATCATCAAATCCACTAGTGTCAAAGTTCATGAGCCAAGTGATAAAACCCTGTTTTTTAGTTAAATGTGAAGGACCAAAGATATTAGTAACATGGAAGCTTTTGTTGTCAAGTCTGCATGATAGCTTAACAGTGATAGCATAAGAGTTAGATTGAATCACTATACCATTGAAAATGCTACTATTCCAAGCAGTTAAGAAGACAGCAGAGGCACCAATGGATGGGGAAAAGGCAAAATGATCTATGTTCCTAGAGCAAAATTTCTTGATGTAGAAGATATCAAAATTTTCTCTTTTGGTTTCCTGTAGACAAATAACTTGACAGGCACTTTCTGAAACCTTGTCTTTAATGGCATCCCATTTCTCCTAGGAGTTAATCCCTCTTATATTCCAGAACAAGATTTTTGTGTATCTTGTGTTATTCATAAAGACAATTTAGATAATAAAAAGACTGCTTGAACATACAAATGTCAAACAAGAAAACAATCCAAGCCCAGAAGGGTAAAAGGTGCTTCATCAGATGCATGACAGTAAAGATGGGAGTAAAGTACAAATATGTGAAAAACACAAAGGTAAAGAACAGGGTTAAACACAGCAGCATGATAATACTAACATTAGGATAGATATTAAGAACATTGTGCTTGACATGGCTTCCAGAGGTGTCACAACACCAGATTTGGCAGTACATCATTTTATTTGTCCAGTACACAGACTGGGACCTGGACCTAACCAACCAGCTCACACAGAGATAAAACAAGTGTTCAAAAGACAAAAGATGCACTCTTCCTAGTGCACAGGGTAGGACATAAGTTCTGAACTTATTCATCTAAGTTATCCTGATCTAACATAGCAGTAGAAGCAGCCTCAGGCTAAATCTGGAGGAACCCACTGGCAATTCCTTCTATGATCTCCTTGGAGAGGTGGGGTGTAGCACCATTCTTGGAAGGCCTTGGGATGATGGCCAAGGGGGTGGCTTCAAGAACTTCTTATTCAGCTGCAGCCTGCTCTTCAGCTTGCATGTTCTTCATTGCACTTTCTGCATCTTTGAAACCATCATTCTTCTTGGAAATCCTCCTGCTACGCCTTAGACAACTATCATCAAGCTTCTCTTTCACACCTTTCCTGGTCCACCTGCGTGGCGTTTGGAAGACAGCAAGGGCCTCCTCTAGGACCTCAATTTCCACATCATCCTCTTCACCAGCACTGAGGTAGTCAAGGGCAATCTTCTCAAGGGAGGGCCCACCAATCTGAGGATACAAAAGGAAGGCTAGATGGATAAGAATGTGAGAGTCATTGAAAATAACTTGGTATTATAGTGCCATGATCAATGTCCAACAGATTTAGAAAGGAAAGGAAACTAGGAACAGGGCTGGCAGGAATGAAGTTCAGTACCTTTTGTAGGAGAGAGGGAACCATAGTGATGAGAGGATTAGAGGGAACACTTGGACCATAGATCACTGACTTGAGCCTGGGGTTGCCTCTGCATAGGGGTAGTTTCTGCCTGCATCTGCACACTGCCAACCTGAACTTGAGCTGTCTGTCCAATCTGCTTCTAAACATCAAAAGGATCAGATTCTCCTTGGCCTTCAAACACATTTACCATTTTTGAGTCTTGGGGGGCAACCTGTTCCTGCCAGCGACTTGGACCCCTGCATCAATGTTCATAGCAGTTCCTGCAAAAGATCTAGTGGGGGTGGCATTCGTTGATGTAGGTGGAGCAATCCCCAACCAACGAGGGGGTTGTGGTGGATGAGGATGCAGAGGCCCAACAGTGGCAAAACCTTCTTCATCTTGTGGTTCGATGATGTCTTTCTTCTTTAGAATGAAGCAAGGTACAGTCCAGGAGCGACCTTTCTTGGGGAGCCCGGCATTCACCTTGACTGAATCTGTGATCTTGGCATCATCATTGAGGTACACCTTAACAACCACTCTTGCTAGGTTGTTTGTCTCATTTTTACTTCATCTGCTTGGACTCTCTCCTATACTGCCACTTATGTGCAACCTTTTGCAAGACCCATTTCAGACCACATACCTTATGTTCTACATATTGGGAGCTCTATCCCGAGGTCCAATTTATTCAGATTTGAAAACTATTGGACTGAGCATGCTGAATTTCTGAAGATTGTTGATCTCCATTGGAACAACTCTGCTGTTTTTGCCATTGCAGCCAGGAATCTGTCATCCAAACTGAAACAAGTTAGGGTTGGTCTAAAAAATGGAGCAAAAGTCTTTCCATGCTAAGCAAGCTAATCTACGACTGCAACTGGGTCCTCCTTGATGGTCTTGAAGATCAAAGACCACTCTCCAATCTGGAAAAGGCTTTCAGAAAACTGGTCAAAAGTCACCTAGCCTCACTCTTAGAATCAAAGAGAATATACTGGAAACAGAGAAACACAGTTAGATGGGTCAAGCTTGGTGATAAAACACTAATTTCTTTCACACCATGGCAACTATTTCACATAAGAGAAATTTCATAGTCTCTCTCACTAAACCTGATGGTAGTGTTGTAACAGACCATGATCAGAAAGCAAATTTGCTATGGGCGTCCTACAAGGAAAGACTTGGAATCAGTGAGTTCTCCAGCATATCCTACAACCTCAGTTATCTTTTGATAGAACATAATCTTGAACACTTGGACACAGAATTTAGCCTTGAGGAAATAGAAAATGTTATCAAAACTCTGCCAAATAGTTATGCACCTGGGCCAGATGGCTTCAATGGTCTGTTCATCAAGAAAAGCTAGAGTATTGTTAAAGATGATTATCTAAGATTTTTCAAAGATTTTTTCCACATGAACATTGATCTAAGGAGTGTCAATTCTTCCATTATTGCACTCATCCGAAAGAAAGGTAGCCCTAAAACAGTTGATGACTACAGGCCTATATCTCTATTGAACTACACTCTTAAGTGTATTACAAAGATTCTTTCAAAAAGGCTACAAAGTGTTATTTTACAATTGGTTCATGCTAACCAATATGGCTTCATAAAGGGCAGAACAATACAGGATTGTCTGGCTTGGGCCTTCCAATTCCCCCATTTATGTCATCATTCAAAGAGGGAGAGAGTCATTCTCAAACTGGACTTTGAGAAAGCCCTTGACAAACTAGAGCATGAAGTCATACTCCAAGTTCTAAGGAACAAAGGTTTTTCAGAAAAATGGGTTAATTGGATCCACAACATTCTGAGCACTGGCACCTCTTCTGTCCTTCCCAATGGAATCCCAAGGAAATCATTTACCTACAAAAGAGGAATTAGGTAGGGAGATCCCCTATCCCCTCTCCTTTTTGTACTTGCATCTGACCTCTTACAGACTGTGGTTAATAGAGCTTGGCAAAATGGTGGAGACTTCCCAATCATCCAATATGCTGATGATACTCTACTGATCCTCCCTGGTGATGCTTTTTAACCTCAAAGGCTGGCTGAGATCCTTCTCTGATTCAACTGGGCTCCATGTCAATTTTCAGAAGTCTTTTCTAATACCATTAACTCCACTGCTGATAGAGCTACTAACTTAGCTAGAACTTTTGGTTGCAAAGTTGCACTATGCCCTTTACTTATCTGGGATTACCACTGGGTACAACAAAACCAACCATGCAGGAATACACACCTCTTCTAACAAAGATTGAGAAGAGACTGCCTAGCATTAGCAAACACGTATCATATAATGGTAGGCTCATTCTAGTGAACTCTGTTTTCTCTGCCCTTCCAACATTATGTGTAGTCTTAAGGTCCCACCCCAAGTTATAAAACAAATTGATGTTTACAGAAAACATTGTTTGTGGAACAAAAGGGACATCAATAGAAAAGGCACTTGTCTTGTTGACTGGGAAGCAGTTACCAAACCCAGGGATGAAGGGGGCTTGGGAATAATAGACATCAAGAGTCAAAACAATGCTTTGCTCATGAAATTCTTAGACAATTTTATAGCAAGGCTGACATCCCATGGGTATCATTAACCTGGTCCAAGTTGTATTCAAACACACAGACTCCTCCACAGGCTAGAAGCCCTATTGGATCTTTTTGGTGGAAAGAAATCATGCAACTTTTTGACATGTTTAAAATTTTTGCTGATTGTATTCCAAGCAAAGGCAACACAACTCTTTTTTGGTCAGATAAATGGTCGGGAGTAATTCTCAAAGATCAGTACCCACAACTTTTCTTTTTCACCAAGAAACAAAAGTGCTCCATCAGGTATTTTGTTGATCAAGATCTTAACAGAATTTTCAGCTTGCCTTTATCCACACAAGCAGAAGCACAGCTAGAAGAAGTAGAAGTCCTTTTGCAGCAAAGATCATGGGATGAGACTATTGATGATAAGTAGTGCTACTCTTGGGGATCATCCACTTTCAAAAGTAAGAAAGTGTATAAACTACTTATTGGGCATACACCATGTTCTCCATTGTTTGGCTGGCTATGGGCATCAAGTAATCTGGGTAAACACAAATTCTTTTTTTGGCTGTTACTCAGGGACAGACTGAACACAAGAAACCTGCTAAGAAGGAAAAACATGATACTTGATGACTATAACTGTGTCTTGTGCAACACTGGTTGTGAGGAAACCAGCTTCCACCTGTTTTTTGAATGTGCTTTCAGTCAGGACTGTTGGAGCTCAATTCCCATTGCCTGGAATACAAACATGCAGCAATTAGACATGATCATAGAAGCCAGAACAGTCTTTGGTAATGCTCTTTTCAGAGAAATCTTCATCACTGCCTGTTGGGTCATCTGGACAACAAGAAATGCAACCATTTTTGACAATGGACAAGCCAACCTCTCCAACTGGAAAAGAGAGTTCAAGGAGGAACTTGGCCTTGTGTGCACAAAGGCCAAGCCAAGTCGACAGGCTGCACTCAGAACTTGGAGAGATAGCTATAACTAGCTTTTATTCCTTTTTTTCTTTTGGGCCTTGCTGCCTTGTATTTGCCTGTTCTTAGCTTTTTGTATTCCTTTTCCCTTTGTACAGAACATTCTTTCATTTAATTGAAAAGCAAAAAAATATTGGGTAGGGGATTCCCCTACTGATTCGGTAAAAAGAATTATATTTTTTAGGGTTATCAATGATTTTTATATCTCACTTATTCTTTTTGTTTTTTGTTTTGTTTTGTTGACCATTGTCGGAAAATATGGACTACTGGATGTATGGTTCATTAAAGTGGAAGCCAGGTTTTGGCAAGAAGTTGATAGATTTATTGAAGCTGAAGACAACCATTCAATGGCGTTTGAGAACAAAAATGAATTTTTTTGTCCATGTAGCGATAGCAAGAACATATTTTGTAATGGTGGTTGTGGTTTATGTCTCTAGAAATCAATTTGCTAAGGTGATTGTTGTTCCGAGCCGCCTCTAGAAATCTGAATTCTAGGGTTGGCTGAGCGTCTATAGAAATCATTGGTTTCTAGAGGTGGAAACTTAGAGGCGGTTGGGCCAGCCATCCCTATGAGACATCCCAGCCACCTCTACAAATCTCGGCTGTAGTAGTGCTCTAGTTCTCTAATTAAATGACCATACATACATAATAGGTAGAGATGAAGTCATTACAAACCAAAGTAAATACAAACATAATTACAAATAATAATCTCATTACTACAAAAGAAGTAAAGGATGGCACAAATCTCAGTAGAACTTTTTTTTGTCAAGATTGCTTCTCCCACCGGATGTACATGTTGATCCATGGGTTACCCATATCCTTGTGGCTTTATGAAGTTACCTCGAAGCTCCAAAGATAGTTGACACTTGACAATATTGCCCATCACAATCAGTAGAGCCTATTTATACCACTGATAAATATGCACTGGCATGTAGCCATTTCAAGCTGCAACACGGAGGAAATCCAAGCCATCCCTGCAGCTTATCAAACAACGTCGCCCGCCTAAGACGGTTTGACACCAACGGGGATTGTATTCCTGACGGGGATGTGGAAACCGACACGAAAAGTTTTCCATGTCGAGTATGACCGTCAGAAACCAATCCGTGATGGTTTTCCTGTCAAGGAAGGGCGACTTTCCCTGACAGTTGTTTCCTGTCGGTTGATCCCTAACGGTAACCATCAGGGCTAGGCTTCCCTAACGATTTGGGACCCTTTCCATGACGGTTCTGCCCCGTCAGGAGAAAAACAGCCTGGGGTACTGCATCCCCGGAATCTCTCGTGGGCTCCGGTGAGGGAAGTGGATTTCAGAACCGTTATATCGAGAGGTTTTAGAGGCAAAATCCCCAGGTCCAATGGTCCATGCAATTTATTCCCTCTACGGGCGCGACGCTGCGCAACTCGATCTCGTGCACGCAATTCTGTCCAGCGAAGGCTCAACAAAACCTAAAAAGTAAAAATTATCATAATAATTAGAAGCATCCACTAATGTAGATCTGCGTAAAGCTGCCGGGTCTAAATCCAGCATTACTTTCGGAATCAGATTTAGCAGCGGGCAATTAACAGTGAAGGGCTCGCTTATCATTGCCCATTGCCACACTTGGCAGGCAATGATATGAACATATCACTGCCGGGTCTAATCTTGACCCGACACTGTCGAGTTTAGCTTCCACCGTACCTAACAGTGATAGCATGAGACTCGATGCTATATACATTATTTATTGTTAAATAGAGGTTACTATCTAATGTTTTATATTTTGATATTATTAATGCATCACATATATTTCACTCTCATCCTATATATATCTCACATGATTCAATAATGAATACATCATAATTAAAAGAGCAAAATACATGGGTGATCCTTGAACTTGTCTCGGTCCTAGAGGTGTCATTTAGGTCCCAAACTCTTAAAATGCATTTTTAGGTTCTCAAACTTGTCTTTATGTGTCATCTAGGTCCGACACTTTGAAATGCTATTTTTAGATCTCGGACTTGTCTTAGTATGTCATCCAGGTCCCGGCCCTAAACTTGCCATAGTATGTCAATTAGATCTAATAGACCCAATCATATTCCGCAACATTCTTGACCATGGTAAGAACTTAATGACAAAGGAATCTTTCGCCTACCTCTTCCGATCCATCTACAGAGCACTAGCTTCTACATCAAGTTCGAAGACCTAAAAATAAAGTTTTGAGAGCTTTGGACCTAGATGACAGTCAAGATAAGTTTGGGTACCTAGAAATATATTTTGAGAGTTTCGAAACTTAATTAAATGACACCACGAGACAAATTTAAGAACAGCTCAAATATTTTACTCTAATTAAATGACCATACATATATAATAGATAGAGATAAAGTCATTACAAACCGAAGTCCATACAAACATAATTACAAACAATAGTCTCACTACTACAAAACAAGTAAATGATGGCACAAATCGGACTTTTTTACGGTGAAGATAGCATCTCCTACAGGATGTACATGTTCCTATTGTAGGCTTGTAGCCCAAGCAGTTGTGGTGGGATGTTGATCCATAGGATAAGTTAAGAATACTTTCTTTATATATATAGATGATGATCGGTCTTCGGTGATACGTCAATGACTGTTGGCCCTTTCCCACCCATTTTAGCAGTAGTTGGGCCTGGGCATCAATTTGACCATGCCGTATCCTTATGGCTTTATGAAGTTACCTCGAAGCTCCAAAGATAGTTGACACTTGACAGTATTGCCCATCGCCATCAGTAGCTCATATTTTTTCCACTGATAAATATGCACTGGCATGTAGCCATTTCAAGCTGCAACACCAAGGAAATCCAAGTCATCCTGCAGCCTATCAAGCAACGTCGCCACAGGCCGCGACGGCGAGCGAGAATGGCCAGAGTAGACAGGCACAGGCCCGCCGCCGGCGTCGCGCTGTTTCCGCTGCCGTTCCAGGGCCACATCAACCCGATGCTGCAGCTCGCCGGCGCGCTCCACGAGCGGGGGCTTGCCATCACCGTCCTCCACACGACCTTCAACGCCCCGGACCCCGCGCGGCACCCGGGTTTCTCCTTCGTCGCCTTGCCTGACGCCATCTCCGACGTGGTCACCACGACCAAGGACGGCATAGCCAAGATCCTCGCCTTGAACGCCGCCGTGGAGGCACCGGCCCTGGCGGAGTGTGCCCGCGACGCGCTCGCGTCGCTGCTCAACAAGTCGGAGGAGGGGGAGCCCCGGCTGACGTGCCTCATCCTCGACTGCACACTCACAGGCATGCAGAAGGTGGCCGTCGGCCTTGGGATACCGACGCTCATCCTGCAGACGTGCAGCGCGGCCTGCTTCCGAATGTTCAGGTCCTACGACATGCTCTACGAGAAGGGCTATTTGCCAGCGGAAGGTCTGTAGCACGCACAACATACTATTACTATTACTATTTCTGAATGATGTCTCGGTTGTTTTCTTAGCTTACATGTGTTTTTGTTGTTATTTATCATGTTAGTTGTCGTCGAGTTTTTGTACTATCCAGTCTTAGATTCTTCTTTTAAATATAATCGAGAGCTCGTTTGCCTGATTTGTTTAAAAAAAGAATGAAGATGAATTGATACTCTATTCACTCTATTTCTTAGATATTTTCAAACATGATTCGTCAGATATTTGGCTTTTTGGCTGCTAAACTATAGGCAAAGCATGTAAGATTGATCAAAAGAAATTTCTGCAAACAGACTAGATTCCACCAAAACACAAACTAATCTTTAATATCATTAGATTTGTTACCAGAATTACTACAAAAAAATTGTGGGTGTTGTGATTTTTTTAACAAAAACTCTTCCTAGAAGTAACTTTCGGTAGAGTGAGGTCTAGAAATGGGCAGGTAGGTTCAAATACTGCAAAAATGCCCAAATTTATGACACATTTACTTTGTTAAATTGATATATGCTTTTATTATTTGCTAGATACATATATTAGATATGTCATATTCTGGCTTCCCATTGACAGACAGACAAGTCAACTCATGAATGAATTTCCTATGTTTAAAAGCTACTGGTAGTTTCATGCCATCTACTTCATTACTTGTTCTACCAGGATGCAACATTTTATATTTCATTCTTTTTCCAGAGTCCAACCTACTCTTGCCCGTGAAGGAACTACCACCACTACAAGTGCGGGACTTGTTTGACCCAAGCATACTTCCCAGCAAGGAAATTGGGCTGAAGCTCTTGAATCTAGCCAGCGAAACCGCAGCAAATTCTTGCGGTGCAATAATCAACACATTCCAAGCTCTTGAATCTCACGAGCTCACAGCGGTCCGAGACGAACTTCTTGCTGACAAGGGGGTTCCAACTTTTGCCATTGGTCCACTTCACAAAATCGCCTCAATCGACAGCGTTGGGACGACTCGCCTATGTAACCAAGACCGCAGCTGCATCGAGTGGTTAGACATGCAAGACCCAGGCTCCGTGCTATATGTAAGCTTTGGTAGCGTGGTTCGTATCACTGAAGATGAGTTTACAGAGGTCGCATGGGGCTTAGCGGATAGTGGAAAGCCATTTCTGTGGGTAGTTCGACACGACCTTGTGCTTGGGGTGGAGAAAGCTGAGCTACCTCTAGGGTTCGAGTGCGCCGTGGAGGGTAGAGGCAAGGTGATTGAGTGGGCCCCACAGCAGGAGGTGCTTGCGCACTCCGCCATCGGTGGCTTCTGGACTCACAGTGGATGGAACTCCACACTAGAGAGCATCTACGAGGGAGTGCCTATGCTATCGAGCCCTTACGTTGGAGATCAGCTAGCAACCGGAAGGTACGTGGAGGATGCGTGGAAGATGGGAGTTTTGTTGGAAAGTTTGCTTGAACGAGGAAAGATTAAGAAGGCCATCACCACCCTGATGGAAGCAAACGATGGATTGGAGATAAGAGAAAGAGCAAAGAGTTTGAAGGAGAAGGCACGGTTGTGCGTCCAGAGCGGTGGGTCTTCTCGACGGGATTTTGATAGACTGGTTGATCACATACTTTCTCTTTGACTTGTTTCTCTAACTGTCTGGTGCATATGTACACGAGCATGCATATACATACCTATAGTATATTATTGTGTGTATGTTTCTTCAGCTGAATGGGTCATTTTGTTTTTGTTGTCATGGCTTGTGATGAGTAATTTTCTTAGAGAATGGTTCATTTTTATATGGAATAAGGATATGGTTTTTGAGTCTTTTCCTTGTGTGCCATTGTAAAAGTTCGAAATTTCACGAGCCACTAAAAAAGTTTGGGCAACTCTAGTGAAACTAGTGAAAACTTTGTTGTCTTTCGTGTCACTTCCATCACAGTTGTCTCTAACGGCGTCAAACTAAGGCGAAAAACGTCCGAAATGTCCTCAGGTCTGAATGCCAAGCAAAAGTTCCTGATTTCCTCCGGTGCCACTGGCTGGTTAGCTGTTTTGGACGTTGGGACTACTAAAGCGCAGACGGTACATATCGATAACAACTTTTTGGAGGTTCACCAAGAAATGTGAAAGCATTTAGGCCCCTAATGGGTTTCGGTGATTAATGACGACATAAGATTATTGTGACTAACGTGCGTTTTGCAGAGACAATTTTGTAACACCCGTGTTTTCGCATCATGTTAAAAACCACTAAAACTTTGAACTTTTTAAAACTTTGCAATAAATTAAAACTTGATCAGTTTATTTCCTGCCCAATTACTTTTTCAAAGAAAATGTTTCCAAAACCATGCATCAAAAGTCACCATATGCATTTAGGTTAGAATGTTTGAGTGATGAAGTGCTTGCTTGATTGAATGAGTGCTTGATTGTGTGATTTCATGTTTGTCTGCCCGAGAATTTATTTTGGCATCAAATAATTCTCCTTGACATTTCCCTTGACATTCTCCGCTCAAACAACCTCCTTGACCTCTCCTTGATTTCCTAAGTCCACCATATTTCAAATCCCCTTGGGGCGAACCCCACCCTTCCCCTCACTAGTCCACCGTAGATCAATAGGTTTAGCCAGCAAGCTTCCTACCTCCTCCGCCTCTCCAAGCTCTCTTCATCCCTCTGTGTTGCCCTGGCCACGTGGAGCACCCGCCGCCGCGCCGCGCCGCCCTCGCCACTGCCCGTCGTCGATGAAGCACGATAGAGCCTAGCTGCAACCGCTACGCGCACTACGCATACCACTACCTAGTCACACCCACCTCACACGCCCAAAATCTTCGCACGAGCTTAAAGCCCACCACCATGACGCTGCACCTGCTCCGGCAAGCCGCCGCTGCCACCCCGCGCAACCGCCACCACCAACCACTACCCCAAAAGCTGCGGATTAGCCTCGGGAGCATCATCCACCCGATTGTGACGCATTTCGGCCAGGAATGACACCGGGGGCAACAACTCCGGTGAGCCTCCGCCGCTGCTCTGTTTCCTTGCCGCGCCGTCTCGCTGCCGTTCCGCCCCCGTTCATTGCCGTCTCCCTCTCTTCCTGTCGCGCGGGCCCGGAGCCAAACGCCATCCCCCTTCCCTTTCTCTTCACCCGTGGACTCGGCTCATGTGAACACCAAAGGGCAAAGGTGTTTATACTTTTATATGGGGTGTTTGCTAGTGCTGGTGTGGGATGTGGTTGTGAGCCAAATAAAGCCCATGTGTTTGCCACTTTCTGGCGCCCCTGCTGCAGTCCAATAATCATTTCCCTAGCCCAAGTTTGCAGCCCCATCTCTTCAACCTCTGTAGAACGCCACTAGTCCAATAACAATACTTGTGACTTGATAAGTGGGTTAGCTATATAGTTTTATTTTATATAAAATCATAGGTTAGGGCCTCTTCCTAAAGAATTTTGACATGTATATTATTTGGATGGTTGCCATGTATGACAGTATGAGCGAAAGTAATTCTCTAATCATCTGTAGAGAACTATAGAAGGAAAAGTGGAGAGAAACTCCTACCTAGAGCGCAAAACTGGAACAGTCGTAGGCGCCTGTCCACTCCAGCAGTAGGAGAGTGGCTGGAGACGGCTAGAGGCGGCTGGGTGCTGGGGGCAATGCTGCAGATGACGAAGTAGCAGCACGACAGAGGAAGACCATTGGATTTCGAAAGACCGAGCATCAGAGAATTAAAACAAAGACTGCGGATTGTCTTCACGATGAATCGTTATTTATTTTCATTTTCAGGCTTACATATGTAACAACTCCGTAATTTTCTGGCACTTTGCCGTTTGCACCAAAAAAACAGACAAGTGGTTAACTGCAGATGATGTACACGGTAGATTGCACCTAAACAAGTAGCAGTAATAACCACAGTAAGTACAGAAGTAGCATAACATGCACTAATATCCTAGATGTTCAGGGAACCACATTTATATAACATGATCCCTAGTTCCTGGATACAAATCACAGTCAACGAGGCATAGGTAAAGTCTTGAAGCACAATAGTAAAGGCACACCAAAATGCTAGGGACATTGTAGAGTAAAGCACAAAACAGAGGAGAGGTAAAGTCCGCTCTTGTTACCTCGGAGATATTAGTTCTGAGAACGAGTATTGAATCATCTTTGCCCTGGCTCTTCCTGTTATTTTCTTCCATTTCCAGCATTTTCTTTCTCAGTGTGGCTGGCTCCTCAGCCTTACGCTTAGCCTCTTGAACTTGCCTCAGTGACACCTTAGCAGCCATCTTTCCAAAAGGCTCACTAGAGCAGAGCACGTGTCGATTAGTTGACTAGTCTTGACCGACAACTTCAGCAAACACATCATCCATAGAACCACTTGCCAAACTATGAAGCCTCTTTTGAGCTTCTTCGTGAAAGCGAGACGTCATAATAGATTAATATGTGTTGGGTGTCAGTATCATGTGATTCAAAGCGTGAAATGCATCAGATTTCAATGTAACTTTCTTTCTTAAGTGTTATTATATTAGAGACTTACACCTGTTGCTTTGCCAGGTCTCCATTCCCATCTTTAGGGATCAGTATGTATATATCTGTCCTCCATATTTGGTCGCTTTTGCCGCTGTTTAATTGCAAACAACATAATCAAGGCATCCCCTAGGTAAAAACAAAGTAGTTATGTAAACTTACCTCCTCCTCCTGTATCCGTGCATAACTCTTTGATCCTGTTCTGTGTCTATGAAGAGGTTGGTATCGTTGAGAATTTCTAGATCGAGCACTTGCAGCCTATAACATAATAACAACTAAGTAAATAAACCGAACATGTTGCCAAGACTGAAATATTCCAAATCAGTTCATATTTTTGATAAAGTCAATACAATGTTCAACACTACCTTGGCCTTCTCAGTGCCCCAATATGCCACAAGGAGTTTCCATTGTTCTTCTGGGACACGAGGATCTCGGTCAGCAAGACGCTCCTCATCTGTCTCATGAACATCATACCGTTCATGTTTTAAGATACCTTTCCAGTCCTTCCATTTTTTGCCCAATGCCTGAAACCCAGATTTCGCCAATTGGTGGGATGATAAACTTGAACTGTGGCAACCACCAGAGGACAGGAAATAACTAAATAAAAATATATGTGAGGACATATATAAAAAAAATTCAGGGTGGCAGCACAGTTATGCTTACATTAACTAAATGCCACATTGCATTCTTGTTTTTCTTTGGAAAATGTCTCCAATCTGTATATGTCAGAGGTGCCAGTGTTACATCACGGGCAAGTTGTCCCAGAAAGCTACTCAATGTGACAGCTTCAATTCCGATAGGTTGACCAAGATCATTGAAAGACACTGGAATCCTTTCACCCTCAGGCATTGTCCAGACTTTAAGGCAGAGTGTAGGACCACGACCACATCTTTTCTTTTCCTTGCCACCTATATAAAGCAAATATGAATTGAACAATCGATAGGTATATCTCTGAATTTACTCACATCACATGTCACAACCTTTTCTATCTACTTAAATCTATGCATAAAAGAACCATCAGTTCCTCTGGAGCCGGCTCATCATTCATTAAGATATTAAAGATCAACAAAAAAAAGGAAAATTAATATGCCTTACCAGCATTGCCTAAATTAGGACTCCTTTCGAGAGCTCTCCTAACTTCTGGAGGGCGTATTTTACAGTAATGACGTGCAAAGCTTTCAGGATCGGACATATCAGGAATCGAAGAAGCAGACTGTGTGGTGGCATGATGATTGTCTGCCTCATTAGAGCTTCTATGAGGCATATTGTGTTGACGCAATGAATTAGAGGAATCATGGCTGACTTTTTCAGAAGCTTGAGAATCAGATATAGTTTGACTTGGACAAACAGCCTCATTTTCATGAGATTCATAGTATGTAGTGGCAGCAGATTGCTTGGCTAAACGCTTACTACGCCTATGCTCTGACCCATTATTTGATGAAGGCGTCAAATTCCTCTTTGTGCTCTTATGGGCAATGTTTTCCTAAACGCTAAACGGTAAACAGTCGGTCACCTACCGTTTAGCTATTATTCGGGCAAAACGTCCCATTAAACGGGCTAAACGGTCAATTAAACGGGGTAAACAGGTGATTAAACAGAAACGGCGCACCACCGTATAGCGTTTACACGGTGTTTAAACGGGCTAAACGGCCGTTTAGGCAAACAGTGCTTATGGGCCAATCTTGCAGTCAGCTGGCCCATCTCAGTTTCAGCCTCCTCTGTCTGAATGCTATCATTGCAATGTTCTGGGCCCTGTTCAGTAGGACTAAGCAATTTGGGTGGCCCGGTCTTTCCCTATCCCTCCTGTGCGATCTGGTTCAAAGTTTGAACCTGCCTCTTCTCCACACTTACAGGTGTTGGGCAGACAGTGGTATCAGGTACCCAGTTCGTATGCCTTGCCTTACCACAGTTTTCTCCTTAATCAGCTCAACGTGCCCCATACCTCTGTGAATTGCATGACTAAGGGCGCGTTTGCGACCCTGGCCCGGAGGCCCGGCTGCGCCCGTGGGCTGCAACTTGCCATGTTTGTGGTCGTGGCCCGCGAGCAAGCCTGGCTTCCCAGAGCCAAAAACACCCTCTCTGGCTGGCCCTCTGGAAACGACCAAAACTCTCGTTTCTTTGGAGCCGAGCTCGTGGCGGCGCACGCAGGCGATTTTGGGCGGCGGCGGGGTGGCTCGCACGGGCTCTGGCGGGAAGGGGAAACTTCTTCGCGCGCGTCCCCGCTCCCCGCTCCCGCTCTGGCCGCCGCGCGCGAAGCGAAATGGCGGCGATTTCGCCGGCCTTTATATACGGGTTCCCACTCTCCACTCTCTCCTTCTTCCACTCGGTGCTTGCTCTTCCACCTCCCTCGTGAGAGACCGGCGGTGAGTGGTGGTGCGTGGCGGCGGCGGCGACCTCCGGCTGGTTGTGGGTTCGGTCACCGGCGCCGAGGTTCTTCGCCGCGTCCCCGCTCCGGCTGCTGCTGGGACTCCGTGGCGACGGTGTTCCTCTTCTTCTCCGTCCGCATCTGCTTCGTCTTCTTCCTGATCTGCATCCTCTACTTCCAGATCTGCCTCCTCTCCGTTGTTTGGACCCCGAGCCAAGGTGAAATCGACCCCCAATCTTCTTTTTTGTGGTGCTTCTTGAAGTTCTTAGGGTTTCTTGTTCGTTGCTGTTCATGATCTGTTAGGGTTTCATACTTGTTATAACTGCTTCATGCTCCTATTAGGGTTACTTGTACCTTGCTGTTCTTGATCTGTTGGGATCGTGATCTGTTAGGGTTGTTGATCTGTTTCAGATTAGTATTGTACCTTGCTGTTCATAACTGTTTGATGCAGTTGTTAGTGTTACTTGTACCTTGCTGTTCTTGATCTGTTAGGGATGTTGATCTGTTTCTGATTACTATTGCTCTGAGTTTTTTGTTCCATCATTGGTCGATGATGTTGTCCAAATTTAGCACTGGGAGGCATCACATACAAGATGCAGCCGTGCTTTTGTTCATATGCATTCATTTCACATTCACGTTGATGCCTAGCAGGGTACATTAAGCTGAAATCATGTTACATTTTTACATGCTTGTAGATGGATCTGTCTTTGAGCCATGACATGCTGTGTAGGAAGGCAGCTGCCTCGACTGTTGTTATGGTTTCCTTTGTATCCACTAGGCTGAAAAGGAAAACCCCTGAACCTGAAACCCCACTGCTTGATCCTATAGCACTGGCCCTGATTAGGGATGAAAATGAACAGCACAGACAGAGAACATTGAGAATGATATACAACTCCACTGATTCAGAGTGTATTTCTATGATTAGGATGAAGAGAGCTGTTTTTTTAAGTTAGTGAGAACTTTTAGAGAGAGGAGTCTTGTCACTGATAGGGAGGGGGTGTCAGTAGAAGAGCAGGTTGCCATGTTTTTACATGTTGTAGGGCACAACCAAAGATTTAGGGTTGTCCACCAGTCCTTTAGGAGGTCCATCCAAACTGTCCACAAGCACTTCCATCAGGTGTTGTATGCTGTGGGTGAGCTTAGGAATGAAATGATAAAGCCAGCTAGCACTACCACTCACCCAAAGATTCTTGGAAGCCATACATGGAATCCATATTTTAAGGTAATTGTATACCCTGGGTTCATTAGTTATATTAGACCTGTTGCAATGACTGACCCATGCTTTTTAGGATGTCATTGGCTTTATAGATGGCACTCATTTCCTAGCAAGGGTTCCTAGGCGCATGCAACAAGCTTTCAGGGGTAGGAAAAAGGATCCCACCCAAAATGTGATGGTAGCTGTGAATTGTGATCTGAAATTCACTTATGTCCTGGCTGACTGGGAGGGCTCTGCCCATGATGCAACTGTTTTGGCAGATGCTGTAGCCAGGGAAGATGGCTTGAGTTTGCTAGAAGGTAATTGCACACCAACACTAATTACATATTCCATGGCCTATTAACACACACTCTCACACTAGATGTCTTGTGTAGGTAAAATGTTCTTGGTAGATGCTGGGTATGCATGCAAAAATGGTTTCCTACCTCCCTACAGGGGGGTTAGGTACCATTTGTCTAAGTATGGCCCAAGGAACAGGCCCACCAATGCAAGGGAGCTCTACAACCTTAGGCACTCATCACTTAGGGTGACTGTGGAGAGGGCTATAGGTGCACTGAAGGGCAGGTTTAGGATCTTGGACAACAAACCCTTCCACAAGTATAGGACACAAGTGAAGCTTGTAGTTGCCTGTGCCATTTTGCACAACTAGATCCTAGGTTTTGGCATTGATGAAGTAGTGCCTGATGAGGAAGGTTTCACTGCTTCTGCTGATCCAACCAACCTGCCCCCAGCCCATCTAGACCAAGACTCTGTTGACATGGCTGAAATAAGGGATGCCATTTGCAATGCTATGTGGGAAGGGAGGGGAACAAACACTATTTGATGTAATATGTTCTTGAATTTAGCTTCTATACCCTGCTATGGAACTCATGTGTGTGTCATGGTGATGTAATAATTTGGTGGACAAAGCTGAGACCAATTTTATGCTTCATTCATTCTGTTGTTGTTAATCTTACTGTCAGTCTGTTCTTGAATCATTCTGTTCTTCATGATCTGTCAGTCTGTTGTTTATTTATGCAACTGTTAATATTGCTGTCAGTCTGTTCTTGACTAATTCTGTTGTTGATTTCATTACATGCCAGCCCTAGGATGGATTCAGATGCATTTGAGGGTGGGTTTGTTGCTGGTACTTCTGTGATGGAGCAGCTCATCAATGGTGGTTCTGCCCCTGTTGTAGCTGGTGCTGGTGCTAGTGCTGCTGCCCCTGTTGCAGCTGGTGCTGGTGCTGGTGCTGCTCCAGGTGCAGCAAACCCTGTTGATGTTGCTGCTCCTGTGGCTGGGAATAGGGCTGTGAGGGCAATGAGGTGGACCAACACCACCTCTGGCTTTGTGCTAAGGAGGATGGCTGCCCTTGTTAGTGATGGTAGCAGGCCTGACAAGGTTTTCAAGGACAAAGATGTGAATTCTGTGGCCAAAGCCCTCAAGCTGTTCTGTGGGGAGGTTGTTAGCCCAACTCAAGTGTACAACCACTTGAGGAAGTGGAGGCAGAAATGGGCTAGGGTGAGCAAGCTGAAGGACCTTAGTGGTGCTCTTTGGGATGACCAGGCTCATGCTATCATACTTGAGCAAGAGCACTACCTTGGCCACTGCAAGGTAGCAATTTGATCTCGTCTTTGCCTTGACTACCTACATTTGCCTTTCTTAAACTACATTTGCCCAACCCTGCAGGACCATCCTAAAGATGCATAGTTTCTTAACTGCCCTATTAGGTTCTACACTAAGATGGAGGCTATCTTTGCTAATGCCATGGCCACAGGCAAGTTTGCACTTGGGTCTGGTGAAGCCTTAGGGCAGAACCAGGCTGACAGTGTTGGTGCCAAGGCTGATGGTCCTCCTTTGACCCACACCACAGTTCCTAGTGAACAGGGAGGGGATAGCAAGGCCACTGAACTGCTTCCTACCTCCTCAGCTGCTGGCCCAAAGAGGAAGAGAGGGAACTTCTCTAAGGAGGAGATGCTCATGTTGACTAACATGTCAGATGCTGTGAACAATGTGGCCAATGCTCTTAGGGAGACTGGACCTGCCCATGTTGATGTCAATCTGTACCTTGCTGTGATGGAGATGCCTGGCTTCAGTGAGGAGGCACTTATTGTTGCCTACACCTTCCTCCTGGACAACAAGGCCCAAGGCAGGGGCTTTGTGAACATGAGTGATGCCCACAGGACCCTTTGGCTTAGGACCTTCCTGGCCAAAAACTACTATGTGTAGTTTCACTACACATGAAGGGCTAGAAGGCCAGGAGGGGGTTGACTGTAGAGATGTATAGTTCCTCCACCCCCCTCACCCACTCTCTCTTCTTTTGACAACAGGAGCTTTTGTGCAGTCTGCTTGTTCTTTTGACACCTGACCTTGATGGTGTAGTTTGCCTAGGAGGGTGGCTAACAATAGGCAAGGATTTGGGAACATTTGAGCCCTTGGCTGTTGGGCTGAACTTGGTATTGTAAGAAACTTATTTGTAACCTCTGTTGGCTACTTTTTATTTGATAACTAGTTGCCTATTTGTGTTGTTTATGCCCTGGTGGTAACTGTGGGATTTAAAGGCCTATGATGCATAAAACAAACATGAGGTGGCTACCTTATTCTTGTTTTGATGGTTTTGTTGTTGTGCTTTGTTCTTTATTTGCCTATCCTTCCATTCTACACTTATGCTCAGTTGTACTCCATAGCAACAACATCCTCTTGTGATGGCTGATGGCAGTGAGTGCAACTGATCAAAAGGTCTGTATGGCAGTGAGTGCAACTGTTCTTTATTTGCCTCTTTATTTGGTTCTTACAATTCTTGGTAGCCACCAATGACTAAACAAGGAAAAAAACCACCAAACTACTAAGCTGAGGCTAATTTTTTTATCAAGTAGCCGATGATGTTCACCATCATTCAAACTGAATGGTCGACTAAGGCATGTCATTTAGACCACTTACATGTTCTACATTTAGTTGGTTTCAGAGAATGCATCCTTGCTATGTGGTCTTTGAAGGGAAGAAACCTGGGATTTATTTTACATGGTATGAGTGTGCTAAGCAAGTGCTTAGGGAAGAAGGAGCTATCTATCAAAAGTACAACAACTATGATGATGCTCTTAGAGATTTTAATGCAAGGGTACCTCAAGAACCCTTGCTGTTACCAATTGATGCCCCTCATGGGGATGCATCAGCATCCCATGAACTAGTGACAGCTCAAGGTTCTGAAATCTATCCTCATTCACCTGGGCTGCAAGGCTGTTGCAAAAATGCTGTCATCTTGATCTTGTTTATGGTTGTAGTTGGTCTGTCACTCAAGCTGTTCATGTGCCACAGCTGTTGTTTTAATTAGGGGGATGATGACACAATAGGATGACTGCATTAACTGGCTACATGCCACTTTGATTCATGTACTCTCTTTTCTGTTAACTTGTTGCCCTTCTCAGCTTGCCAAACTACTTAATTCTACTACTGTTCTTAATTTGCTTCTTTGATTATGCAATGTAGCCGGCAATGTATGTGTTGATTAAATGGAATTAGTCTGAGGCCTATGTCTTTTGTACATTTTCATTCAAAGTGTTTGCTTCTCTATTGATCATGCTGTTCTTCCTTCTCTTTGGGCCAGGCCGAGCACAGTAGCTGGCAAACACAATCTGTGCTCGGCAATTGGTGGCGGTTGGCGTTTGAGCCCGGCTGAGTATTGGGTCACAAACACCAGCTCGCCTGGGCCGGGCTGAATCGGTACAGGTGCGCAAACAAGCTGCGTTGCAGCAGTTGGGGCAGGCCTGCCCACGCCTGGTTCGTTTGGGCTGACTAGGCCGTGCTGGTCCAGGTGCGCAAACGCGCCCTAAGAGATTCATTTCGTGCCTCTCCAACATGGATTGAATGGTCTGTATGTTCTGCATGAACTGAATGATAGGATTGCTGTGCATCTGCCTGATATGTGGCATAGTTTAGACTTTCCACTTGCCTCCACTTTGTACTAACAGTTTTAGCAGCAACCAAGACTTTGGTCCTATGGCAGTGCATTTCATTAATCTCGTTTGACATATCAATGCATATATCATTACCAGCATTGGGATACTCCGAAAGTGATTGTTTATTTCGACATCTGACTTGTAATCGCTTTACATGAACCAGTTGATTGTCCGGATGCCCTTGAATATGTCCCAAACAAACTGCAGAATCAGGATATTCTTGGCATCCCTGCACCACAGTAAAAGCAAATCAAAATTAAGAAGCACAGTATCTCAGAGAAAGAGGCATAATCATTTTTTTTTACTTTTCCAGTCCCTGATGCAAACATCAAATACGGTCACTTAACATGATGTGCTAGCACTAATGATAATATATATTATCGAAGTACTTAGCAAGTCTGGTACTCTGGTGACACAATTTTAAGTTATGCAGTTAATCTACATAATTTTACATATATTCATGAGGAAAATTACAAAAGCATACAAGATCATCATCTTTATCTTTTAACTCTCCTCACATTGGGCACATAGCAAGGATAAAAGAAGTTCTAAATTGGGGAAAAGAAAAACCTATCGCGCAGTTCATGAATCATTGAATCTAGACTCTGAGCTTCTTGTTATGAAATGCAAGGTACCACAAGAACACCTTGACAATTTGTGGTACTACATTCTCCTACACTCTTGTTAGCTCAACAGGAGATAGAAGGTCAAGTGCGTCTGGCGGTCTGGCCATTTCATTACCCCATTTTCTACAACAGCCCACTCGCAGCATCCTACTTACATTTCTGAAACAGGGCCTCAATTTCCAATGTCCACGGACAAGCAAAATATTAGAGCTGTGCACACTATGTGCCCGTCTGAATCATTGAAGTCTGAAGATTTTAGAATTCACATTCCTATAACCTTTTAGGGATTCCAACGGTACCTATAATAAACCAACCTGAACACACAATATCACCGATTTTAATTACACGAGATAGCAAGTGCAAGCACAGTAGCCTAGATTAGTATAGAGATCCTACGGAGAGGAAGCAAAAGGCACCGGACTGAGGAAACGAAAGATTGCGCGCACCTCCCGGGCCTGGACGACCGGCGGCGTTGAGACCGGCACGAGTGGCGCGGCGGCGGTGTACAGGAGGTACTGGCGGAGGCGCTCGGCGTCGACGGCGAGCTCGGCGCCACAGACCGGGCACCCGCAGCGCGCGAGCCCCGGCAGCACGCTCAGCAGCGCCCCGCACGCCCCGCATGGCAGCCCGACGTGGGGCGCCGCGGTGAGGTGCCGCGCCGGGGCGGGCGGGATGGGCAGCGCGCGGCGGCGCCTCGGCGGCGGCGGCATGAGCTCCGGCGGGAGCGCCTGCGGCGTTGAGCAGTCCGGGCAGAGGAACTCCGTCAACCCGCGCTCCACCTCCAGCGTCTCCAAGCAGCCGGCGCACCGCACCTCAAGGAGGTCCTCCTCCCCCTCCCCCGGGGCCGGCGGCGGCGACATTCGAGACCGGCTTGTTCTCTTCTTTTTTTTTCAGCCGCAACAGAATTTTTCTCAAGCAACGATTTAGCCGCAACAGTTTTTCAGAAAAAAATTCAGCGAGCCGAAGGGAGTTAAAAGGCAAGCCGACTACTCGTGGGGAATGGGGAAGAGTAAAGGCTATGATCGGTACAGTTTATAAGCTGTTTCTGATTTAAAATAAATTGAGATTAAAAATCAAACGGTATGTTTTTTATGTTTTTTATTTAAGCCACGTTTCTCATGACAGAACTGCTCTTCTCTAGGCTTCGTTCGTTTGGCCTGATTTTGAGGCTGGAACTATTCCAGCTAATACATGTCAATACAAATAAGCCTATCATTCCTGTTGGAATAGTTCCAGGACAACTAATCCAGAATAAACGAACGAGCCCTTAGGGGATAGTGACGGAACTGTCGGCATCCGGACGGTTCTGTTGATTCAACACACAGCCCATCTACCAAACGACCGAGATATCTCGCTTCCTTTTCTTCCCGTCGCGTGCCGAATGAATGACGCATTCGGGATAGTTGGGCTGTTGTGCCATCGTGGCCCACGGCAACGAAGCGTCCGTATGATCGAACGTCCTGACCCCAGCATTTCTGTTCTCCGAATTTACTGTTCTACTAAACAGGACCCAAGCGATACAGGCTCTGTGGTCACGGTCACAATTGTTGCTGCTGAGTTTAAAAAAATCTGACCTAGATTTTTTGTGGATGGGCAGGATCGAATTCATACTTAGAAATAATTAGGAACAGCAAAGAAAAGTTTCTCCAACAATTTTAAAAAACAATAATGATTCGAGTAGGATGTCTGTCCTCAACTCGCACGTCGAACGCATCCCATTCTATTCTAATCCCGTGACACCCCCCTCCCGCTCCCCGTGCCCACTCTGCCCGCACTCTCCCCTCCACCCACTTGCTACCGCACCGCCGCGCTATTTCTCCGGGCCTGCTTGCGCCCCCGGGATGGAGAGCACCGCGCCTGCACGCTAGCTTGCTGCCATCCCGCTCGCCCGCGCTCCCTCCCTCCCCCCACCGGAGACAAGGATACCGCGGCGGTTCCAATGAGGTAGGTCGGTCCATCTCTGGATCTGAACCCTCCTCCTCCTCCTCCTCCTCCTCCTCATCTGGATTTGAGCCCTCCTCCTCCTCTGGATCTGAGGGCCGCGGCGGTGGCTAGGGTTCCAACGAGCTCTGGGGTCCTATTCCCTCCTCCCTCCGGCGAGCTCGAAGGTGATGGGCCAGGGGCTGTTTTGTACGTTTTTTTGCTGTTTCTCCCGTGTTACAATGGGTTTTTTTGATGTTGCAATAGATGATTTTTAAATATTGCAATGGGATTTTTGGGTCGCTGCAACAGATGTTTTTTGCGATGTTGCAGTACTACTATTTTCGATGTTGCAGTACATAATTTTCGATGTTGCAGTACATGTTTTTTCGACGTTGGACTACATATTTTTGCGATGTTGCAGTACATGACTTTCGATGTTGCAGTACATAATTTTCGATGTTGCGGTATATATTTTTCCGATGTAGCAGTACATGTTTTTCGATGTTGCACTACATATTTTTGCGATGTTGTAATATTTATATTCCCATTTTGTACTACATAGTTTTTTCCCATATGTTTGCAATGTTGCACTTGAAGTGTTTCGTGCAATTTGGGACAGGGGCACAATGGGGGAACGGGGTGCGTCAGGGAGGGAAGCGGCGTTCGGATTCTGTTCCATTCTATTCCATTCTGCGGGGGGCGGGCGGTTTGGGATCCGATTCTGTGGGGGGGGTGTTGGGAAGGGGAGCGGCGTCCGGACGCAGCGCTTGCGCCAGACGTCCGGGCGTTAGGATATAAGTCCTAAAATATCAAAAAATTGGAACCACAGGAAACTTTCTTGGAGAGATTAAACGGCAAATTTAAATGAAGGGGAAGATATGGATGGTACCTCCAGAAAGCCTATCTTTGTACATGAGAGAAGCCCCGCTTAGAGAAAGTGAGGAAGCGACGACGGGAAGGGAGCAGAACAGCGGCGGCGGAAGCTCGGGAGATATAGTGGTTACCCAAAATCCGAAATCCGATGGGTTTTTACAAGCATCTCCAAGAGTTTCTAAAAGAGTGAATGGGTCCTAAAACTTTTCTCCACTTCTTACCTAGGTTTGTTAACTTTTTTTCACTCATCTGAGTCCATGAACTTTGTCTACGTTCTAGACGCCATCCAAAACAGGCTACATAGGACTACTCCCCGTGGTACTGATGTGGCACCACATGCTCTTTCTTTTTATTTCATAAACAGGCGGAAATTTTGAAAAATAGTATAAAATTATAGAAAATTTGTAAAATGGAAAATCCAATTTTTGTAGACTCCACATGAGTAGATCTATACAATAGATATATAGTATGTCATGCTTTAGTTTAGGCTTTTTGCAGTAGCCGTAGATCTATGTTTGTGTGTTTAATTCATAACTGGATCTCCTGTACTTCAATTGTAGTGAAACTTTTATGGTAGACCACTCATTGTATGGTTGAGCTATGGTAAAAATTTCAGCTTAAGTGGAGCACATACAACTGAGTTATTAATTTACCTAGGTTGATGCTTTTTGGGTGAAAATTAAGCTTTCATTCAAACAAATCCATGTCCGAACAAACATATAGAAACGAAGTAACATAGAGTTGCAAGAGGAATAATCTACAGCACGCCCTTTACGCTGAACCTGGAGCCGTATTGTATCGACCTGTGCTTCCACACCTTGAGCCTTCCATCGTCGCCGACTCGCCCCTGCCCACCTCAATTCCAGTTAGGACAAGCACGGAAGCACCTCATCTTCAAGTTCCCACCATTCTTCATCGAAGCCGCTGCACGACTTCCCTGTGCGGCGATTCTCGACTACAAAGGCTTTAGCAATGCAAAATCTGCCTGAGCCCAGGCTGACGACTTGGGTCCTCCCTGCCGACCAATTCTCCGGTGTGACAAGGTCCTGCCAGACATGCTGCAACTTTGGTGGGTGGTCCATGGCCATGGCGTTGAGGTCTGACGTGCCGCACAGGTAGCAGCATGGGCTGCAGGCGGAGAAGCCCAGCCAGAGGGCGAGCTCAGGGACGTACTCGGCTCTGCCTAGAAACGGCAGAAGCCAATCGCCAGCACGCCTCCATTCACGCTCCACCGTGTCGAAGCAGTAGGTGCCGATGCCCGGTGGCGCACAGGAAAAGCAGAAGGTGCGGCCTCCGTCGACCACCGTGTAGGCATACATGAAGAGGTCGGGACTGTACCGGGGGTCGCCTACGAAGGGTGGCGGTGGAAGAGACTCCCAGCGCCACCGCTGCCCATCGGCGTCGGCGTCTTTTCTGAAGACCCGGAAGCAGGAGGTGTTGGCGCCCCGCCATGGGACATCGTGGATAACGTAGAGGTCTTCTTCTTCCTGATCCAGAGCATCAGGACGGACGACGGAGAACGAGATGGGGTGCACTCCCACTTCATCTCGGAGGTGAGGCATGGGGTCGACGGATGGTTTGTCGGCGTCGCAGAGCATGGTGTCGCGGTGTCGCCCATCCAGTTGATGCAGAAGAATTTGTCTTCGCTGCTGCGGGGACTCAAGAGCCCCCAAAAAGGCAGCTTGTCGAGGACCGGCTCCTCCCCGAAGGACGGGTGGATCTTCACGCACGGTGCTGGCAGCTCTTGCAACCTGTTTGGCATCGGCTGCTCATCACCGCTGCTGTCCTGTGCTTCTGCTAGTAACGGCACCACTCGTGCGTCGGCTCTTGACTAGTGGAAGAGATGCTTGGAGACGTCCAGGCGGTGCAGCGAGTACACGCCGGTCTTGTAGTTCTCCGCCACGACATTCACGAACGGCCGGATCATCCAAGATCGAAGAATTCAGACTTCCCCCTAGACGTGATTGGTATATCTACTCTTCCTTGTGCGATCTGATTGATACTCAAAACAACGAGGAAAAAAGAAAAGCTTTTTGAGAGATTGAGATTAAACGGCAGATTAAAATGAAAGGGAAGAGATGGATGGTACCTCCAGAAAGCCTATCTTCGTACAGGAGAGCCGCCCGGCTTGGAGAAAATGAGGAAGTAGCGACGGAACGGAAGCAGAAGAGCGGCGGCGGCCGGGCAGAATGTCCGCTCTTCTATTTAGGCCATGGGACATGGGCCGCGCAGATGCCATTTCCGGGCTTCCATGGGCCGAAAAGACAACATAAACCATTCGAATTTCCTAAAGTGTCCCTGTAACTTGCCACGAGTTACCAGCTCAAACAATCAAATAACGGGAGTGCGTATTCCGAGCGCGCACGTGCCCGAGCTACGGCGCGCGCACCTGCATCCACCGTCGGTTCATGCTACTGCTCATCCCGGCCGCCTTATTTGCACAGGTTTCTCCCTTGCGCGTGCCCGCCCGCACCTTCTCCAGCTCCGACGGCTAAGGTCCAGCGAGCCACGCCACCCCTGGCTTCCCCGAATCCGGCAGCCTTAGAAGGGGCCGGCCGGGATGGCCGGTGGGTGGTTTGGGGGAGTTGGCGACGGTAGCAGCAGTCAGGCCAGATCGGGGCAGAGACGTCATGGTCGGACTTTGCCAGAGTTCGTCATGGCCACATGCGGGAGGGGGTGGGGGAGCTGGAGGGGAAGGAGGAGATCGTCGTGGGCGGTAGGGTCTCACTAGAGCTCCACGGCATCTTTACTCTAATTTCGACAGCAGCCCACACGCAGCATCCTAACATAGAAACAGATCGGCTGATGGTTTCTACAACTGATAAGCAGACTGATGTTGTTTTGTTGTAAGAGAAAAATAATGTACCATGACTGATAAGCCGAGCCGATAAGTTCAAGCGAACAGGGCGGTCCACGGACTATAGAGCTGTCCATGCTATAATAAACCAAATTGTACACACAATATTACGGATTTTAATTGAACGAGACAGCAAGTTTAAGCACAGTAGCCTAGATCAGTATCAAGAGGAAGCGAAAGGCACGGGACTGAGGAAATGAAAGATTGCGCGCACCTCCCGGACCTGCAAAACCACCGGTGGCATCGAGACCGGCACGTGCGGCGCGACGGGGTGGACAGGAGGAGGTATTGGCGGAGGCGCTCGGCGACGGCGAGTCCGTGTCGACAGCGGGCGAGCTCGGCGCCGCAGACCAGGCGCCGCAGCGCGCATCGCATGGCACCCCGTCGTCGGCCAAGGCGAGCCATTCGAACTTCGAAGCCGACCTCAGCCATCTTCAGGCCAACCGTGGCCGGCCACAAAACCCAGTCCCCCAGATTGTCGAGTGTAACACCCGGTTTCAAGGACAAAGCCGAATGCACACCATATGTGAGCCCTAGTAATCAAACCTCACATATAGCTACAAATGAAGGGGCAGTATCAATTCACAATGCTTAATATATAGCGAACTTAGCAAAAGAGATAACCTTAGAAAGCAATCAACGGATAGACAACTCTAATCTCCGGGTGCAGACTTCACTCCCCTGGATCCAACTGACTGGTTGATCACAAGCCTAACTCCTTCAGACTCCAGCAGCCTGAGGTGTGGGGGAAATTGCAAGGGTGAGTCCATGTCGAACTCAGCAAATATAGCAACAAGGTAGTGCATTCCATAGCCACATGATCAAGTATAATTGAATAATAAATAGCTCAAAATAACTCAGTTAAGCATGATTTAACAAGTGCTCATCTTTGGCATAAGAATCCCTTGGCCGCTCGTGACCGTGAGCACGGCTGATATATCAGTTTATTAAACTCTGCGCAGAGGTGTACACTTTCACTGTGAGTCATGATTTCCAAATGTATGGGTTTGCAAGGTCCAAACACCGGAAATCATATAAAGCTGCTCAGAAGTTCGTCTAACCGGGAAGGGCCGCAGGGTCATTGGATATAGGAACCCCCCTTCCATTAAAAGGCCGCTTCCATAGCAAGGCACAACAGGACAGAGGCTGTCCTATACCCAACTCGCAGTATCCTCTAAGCCTGCTAGAAAAGGTCTCCCAAGCAACTAGAGCCAGAGCCATATAGCCCTCACAGTTGTACTGTAAGTCCCGGATGATCACTTACAAATGAGACCTTGTGGAGAGGGAATTTAACCCTCCTGTTGTTGCTAACAAGTCATCTTTTGTGTTTATAGCATATTCATTAATCAAGTTTCAAGATCATGGTCACAGAAAGAAAACCCAAGCTATACTTGCCTTAAACACCGATCCTTCGGTAAGCTTTAATCTTCAACGTTTCCTTCTTCTTCTTGATCTCCAACTTCTTATAGATCACCAACGCAAAACTCACCGACTGGACAAGACCGAAAAGCACCACACAAGCATCCGAACAAGCATGCATAGCAAACATACTAGATTAGAACAATACACCAATCAATGAAAAGATTCGAAATCTAATCTTCGCATTGCTGCGATCACGCACACGCGAAAATCACACTAATCGGAGCTACGTTAAAACAGAAACATCTATCGAAGGATTTACGTTGGAAAGAAAACTATATGCTTTATCTATTTTAATGATCATAAAACATGTATAAGATATCTCAGGGGAATATCTAAAATTGAGTTAAGTCATTTTATACCTGAGTTATTAGATTTAGAAAACTAAGATAAATTAATCATATCTTAATTATAAACATTTTGATATCTTTTATGCAAATTAAATTGAAATATAATAACAAATGAGAGTATATATATTCAAAACATATATAGCACGTATAAGCCCTTGCATTTATTATTTTTAAAAGGAAAACCAAAATGATGTAAGCATTACATCAGTTTAGGATTTATCAATGGAATAATTAATAATGTATTAAGGAGCGGATGTGCATGTATTATTTAATCAAAATAAACTTTAACGTTTCAAATTAAAAGAACATGTAAGAGCATCTACACTATAACTGAATATGACGTGAGTTCAGCTAACCAAATTATAATAAAAACATATATTTAAATTGATATAACCAGCTTAATATTCATTTATTAAGGCCGACGTGGAAAACCTATATTGCTTTTAATTAATTTAGAAAGCTAGTTGCACATTAATTAGATTTACAATCATTTATAAAAGGCCGAAGTATATGCCTATGTTACTTTTAATTAGAAACTCAATTGCATAAGCACAAATCAAATTAATATTTAACTTATAAATTTTCAAGATGTGAGACATGTTAAACATCGCTACTAACACGTATCTCTCACTGCGACGAAACTCGCATAATCGAATCGAAATCGAAAATCTAAATCGACTTTAATTAATCAGCGATTAATTAATTATAGACACAATTAATATTTTAATAAAATAAATTCATAAACATGTGACATATAAACTAATAACTCTACTGTGAAGATCTCGATGACACGAATCTAACGCAACTGGAACGAACTGAAACGGAGTTAAAACGAAGAAACGACAAAGATTTAACGAACCAGTGGTATTCTTGTAAATACGATCATCTTCCTCTTTGATCTATTACAGAACGTACGTGGCCTCCATGTTCACTGTAGGCTGCTGCTGCTCACGCGCTGGCAGGGAGGGGCTCGGCTGGGGCTTGCTGGCCAGCCAGCGGCGCAGCGCCGGGACAGGGGCAGCGCAGGTCCACGGCAGCGCGGGATGGCTGGGCCCGCTCGGCCCGCACCTGTGGCGGTGGCCATCCGGCCATGAGCGGCGGCGGCGCTTGCTGCTCTCAGCCGCAGCAGGGAGGCCGGCCGTGGGGCGCGCGGCCCTAGGAGCAGGCGGCCGACGACCGTAGGAGCGCGGCATGGCAGCGTGGGCAGCAGCCGGCGCCGGAAGATGGCCGAGCACCCAGAACACGTCGGGGACCATGGTGGAGCTCGCCGGAAAAGAAAAAAAAAAGATTAGGGAAACGATGAACGGACACGGATTCATGAAAAGGATGGCAAGACGGTGTAGAGGACGACGAGAGCTACCTCGTGGTGGTGACGGTTTTCGCCGGAGACGTCCGAGGTGGCCGGAAAAGCTCACCGAAGGTTCGCCGGAAACCTAGCTGTGGGGAACTTCGGCGTCCGATCTGCGGGGCTACGAGTGGCGGCTCGAAAAACGGGCTGTACTTCTGGAATCCTCGCGTCGGCATATATATATACGTAGGGTTTGGATATTTTGGAAATCCGAGATATTTTAGTAAATATTGATTTTCGGAATTAAAATAATTACAGAAAATCAGGAATTACTATTTAGGCTCCGAAAAATATCTCTGAGCTCCGAAAAATACTAGAAAATTTCCTGAGGATAGATGGAAGAGTAAGGAATACAACCAAAGTGGTTTAGCTCCCGAAAAAGACTTTTGCATTGATCGAGGAAAAAGACAAAGCTCTAAGAAATAGGAATTTAACCCCAAAAAAGGTCGGAAAGATTTCCGGAAAGAGAGGCATCGTCCTAACGTGTCTTAAAACCTTTTCCAAGCCTTTAGATTTTAAAAACAAGACATCTTATCTAACTTTTGTTTTTGCAAATTTTTAAATTCTTTTTAAACCACTACTTGAAAGCAATATTTTAAAGATCGAGATTTGAATTTATTTTCCAAACCACTCATCACAAAAGTATCAATGCAACGGCATGTATGCGCAAACATGTTGTTACCCTTACGTTGGATTTTAATTTAAAGAAAAATTTCTTTTACCTATGTTTTTATGAGCACAAAACAATTAACATAAATCATTTTTACTCTATTTCTAAAAGTGCAAAATTTGGGGTGTTACATCGAGGACATCAGCTGCACTAGCCCAGGCACAAATACCCGTGGAGGTGGATGCTAAACCCAGTATGAATAAACCCATGCAAGACATGCCCCATCTGCTTATATAAACCGGAAAGAACCATTTAAGGACGGCAGAACAAGTACTATATGATAGGTTGATCTCCTCCAACTAGGTTCGGGCCTTGATCCCGCGTTCTGATCGGGGGCGTCCAGCCGCACACATGGTTGGTGGGCCCCGTCCCGCGGCGCTATAAAGAGGAGGTGGGGGCCGGGATACCGCCACCACTGGACCGTCGTCACTAGACTTCACCGCCGGGACGCGGCCGTCACCGGACACCGTCGCCATGGCCACCTCCACCACCAAGCCCGATGGTTTGCCACTTCTACCCCCCCCTCTCTCTCTAGTTCATGTTCTAGCACGATCTACTTATTTATCCCGAATAGAACACAAACCACCCGATAGATCTACTCCTAGTCGATCCTAAATTCTAACATTGGTATCAGTTAGCCTACACTAGCGTGTAGATCTCGTTTGGGAAGAAATTAGAAGGAGGTGATTCGATTCGAATCAAACCCCAACCCTAACCCTAGAAAGCAAAGGACCATGGCTTACCTTGCCGTCGGTCACCACCACCGACCGTCCTCAAGATGGCGGCGGGAAGGACCCGAGCCACCGAAAGGCGTGGCCTCGCCGCCACGTGGATCCTCCCGGGACCAGGCCAAGGGCCCCGCCACACAACCGTTCGATGGCGGCGCGCTCACCCTCGAGTGGGCGCGCGCATTGGCAAAGGGGCGCGCGGCGGCGCCGCCATCCTCTCTGACCGCCACAGGCGGCCGCCGCCCTCCGTATCGCGCTGAAGAGAAGGGGAGGGAGAGAAATGACCTAGGGCTAGGGGAGTTCGGGCCGGGAGCGCGTTTTTGTTCCTTCGATCCGCTCAGACGGCTGTTGGATCGTCATCGACGGCCGACAGTGCTCAGGTCTGATTCGGCCCAGGCGGGAAGTGACTTTCCTGGCCCAGGCCCAGGTTGCGGCCTAGGACGCGGGAGCGCGGTGCGCGGCTGGGCCTTTGGGCCGAATGTACAGTATGATTTTGAATTTTTTTTATTCTTTTCAGAAGCCATTTTTGATGAATTTTGGCTTAGTTTTCATCTCCATTCAATTTGAACCAATGGGATAAATTGTCTGGAGAGTAGATAAGCACACAGAAATGCTTCTGATTAAGAATTATTATTTTTCAAGAATTTTTTTATGTTTCTGCTGCTATGATTAAGTTAATCCTCTAATTAAATTGGAACCAACGGAAAAATTTTAATTCGAGGAGTAGTCATATTTGTTTAAGTTAAATTATGGTATTGTTATTTTTCTGACCAACATTGATGATAACAATACTATAAGTTTATTTATGAGTTTTATGCATTAGTTCTATTTCTGCCCAACAATGATGTAGAGTTAATGTAGAAGCACATTGTATGTTTTAATTTTGTCCAACGTTAAATTTAATTTTGTCCAACGTTAAATTACGACATGCAATTATTATGTCAAATGTTTCTCACTTTCTTTGATGTTGTTTTCAGGATACAACCCAATGATGTTTATCTCGTCCATTTCGCCTATCAATGGAAGCAACTATAACATATGGCGAGAGAAGCTTGAGACAGCACTTGCGTTGTCCAACAATGATCTAGCGCTAACCTCTCCCTGTCCCACTGAGCCTGAGGACCCGGTGAGGGCAGAAAATGAGACTGATGCAGCTTTCGCTACTCGACAGCGTGACCATGCAACAATAAGAATGGAGTACGACCTTGATCGTGCGAAGTTGGATAGTTCAAACCGCAAGTGTTTGATAGTAATTAAGGGCTCCATTGAGGATCCAATAAGGGGATCAATCCCAGAATGTATCACCGCCACTGAGTATCTCAAGAAGGTGGAGAGTCAGTTTACTGGATCTTCAAAGGCTTATGCGAGCACTCTTATTAAGAAGTTAATCAATGAGAAATACACTGGTGGAGGGATTAGAGAGCACATATTAAAGATGAGCAACATGGCATCCAAGCTCAAACCAATGGACATGGGGCTCAAGGATGAGTTCCTAGTTCATTTGATTTTTGCATCTTTTCCCAAAGAGTATGAGACCTTTGTTGTTAATTACAACTTACAGCAAGATAAGTGGGACATTGAGAAGCTCATTGCCATGTGTGTACAAGAAGAGTAGAGGCTTAAGACATCACATGGTGACTCCGTCAACCATGTGAAGGAAAATAAAAGAAAAAACTTTAAGAATGCTAAACCACAAGGGAAACCTCAGTGGGACAGTAGCTCCCCTTCTAAGTCACAAGGAATGGCCCCACAGATTGATCACCATCAGGAATTCAACAATGTTCAAGTAGACAAGGATACCTACAAATGGTGCAAGAAGAAGGGACACTACCAGAAGGATTGCCTAGAGTTCCTGAAGCACCTGATGAGAAAAGGTAAGGACATTATTACATTTATAGATGAGTCCTTGTATTTAAGTTATGCAAAATCTACTTGGTGGATTGATTCGGGTGCAACTATTCATGTCATAAATTCATTACAGGGATTCCATACGAGGAGGACCCTGCAAAGAGAAGAAAGATACATTAAGGTAGCAAATGGAGTCAAAGCTGGAGTGAAGCCATTGGAGAACTCCCATTAGAATTAAATGATGGCTTTGTACTTAAGCTTACAAATGTCCTTTATGTACCCTCTTTGCGTAGAAACTTAATAAGTGTTTCACGTTTAGACGATGATGGATTTAATTACCATTTTGGTAATGGCCAATGTAAGATTATGTTTAATCATAAGTGTGTTGGTCTTGCCTCCCGACAAGACTTATTTATTATCACTTTGTGAGAATGTGAATGTTGTGAGCATTAAAAATAAGAATGCCTCCTCATCTATGAATGTAAGTAATAAGCAGAAGAGAATTTATGATGTATCATCGAAATTATGGCACTGTCGTTTAGGCTATATTTTGAGGGGGGGAATAGAACGATTGATTAAGAAATCAATTCTTCCACTATTAGAATTTTCAGATTTAAAACAATGCATTGATTGCATTAAAGGAAAGTATGTTAAGAAAATAAAGAAAGACGCCAAATGAAGAGCAAGAATTTTAGAAATAATTCACACAGATATTTGTGGTCCTTTTCCTGTGAAAAGTGTGGATGGTTATGATTCTCGTTATGGCTATATTTATCCAATTAGAGAAAGATCAGAAGTATTGGATAAATTTAAGATATTCAAGGCTGAAGTAGAAAATCAGCACAATTTAAAGATTAAGATAGTAAGATCCGACTGTGGGGGGGAGTACTATGGTCGACATACCCCATATGGCTAAGTTCCTGGACCTTTTGCAAAGTTCTTACTAGAAAATTTCATAGTCGCCCAATACCCTACACCGGGCGAGCCTCGGTAAAATGGAGTAGCTGAAAGACATAACCATACAATAATGGATATGGTGAGAAGTATGATAAGTTACTCCACTTTACCGATAAGTTTGTGGATAGAGGCGTTAAAAACCGCCATTCACATTCTCAATCGAGTACCAAGCAAGTCGGTGCCCAAAGCACCATATGAGTTGTGAACAGAAAGGGAACCCTCACTTAACCATTTATGTGTGTGGGGCTATCCAGCTAAGGCTAAAGTATTTAACCCAAATATTGGAAAGCTAGACTCCAAGACAGTCAGTTGCCATTTCATTGGCTATACAAATAAGTCAAAAGGTTATCATTTCTATTAACCTGGCAGACATACGAAGTTTGTAGAAATAAGACACGCTATGTTCTTGGAGGATGAGATGGTTAGGGGGAGCATGGTAGTGCGAGAAATTAACTTTGAGGAGAAGCGGGTATACATGCCCACTCCTATGGTTCATGAGCTATTTTTTTCGCTACTGTTGCCGCTGCACCAACTGTGCAGGACACTATAGTGACAACACCTGTTGTTAGTTCTCCTATGACAACAATAAATGAACATGAGGAATCTGTCCTTTAGGATCCTATAGAGCCTGTTGTCGCACATGAGGAAGAGCAACAACAGCCCCATATGGAATAAGCGCTAACTAATGAGGCCCCTAGAAGGTCTCAAAGAGCTAGAAAGTCAGCCATTCCTGATGACTATAAAGTCTATGTTAGTGAAGAATTTCAAATGGAGGGTAATCCCACCTCTTTTGAAGAAGCCATGAGAAGCGCTCACTCGTCGAAGTGGCTTGAAGCCATGCAAGATGAAATGAGATCAATGAGTACCACTGATGTTTCAGACTTAGAAAAAGTTCCTAAAGGAGCCAAGACAGTAGGCTGTAAATGGGTCTACAAAACTAAATATGACTTCAAAGGGAATGTGGAAAGGTTTAAAGCATGACTTGTGGCGAAAGGCTTCATGTAAAGAGAATGAATAGATTACAATGAGATATTTTCTCTAGTCTCATGCAAGGATTTTTTTAGAATCATAATAGCGTAAGTGGCACATTATGATTTAGAATTACATCAGATGGATGTAAAGACGACTTTCCTTAACGGGGATTTGGATGAAAATGTTTATATGGCACAACCAAAAGGTTTTGTCGTGAAAGGAAAAGAACGTATGGGATGCCGCCTGAAAAAATCCATTTACAGATTAAAACAAGCCTCTAGACAGTGGTATTTAAAGTTTGATGAAACAATAAGGAAGTTTGGGTTTAAAGAGAATGTAGAGGACAATTGCATTTATACAAAGTTCAAGAATAGGAAATTCATTTTCCTAATCTTGTATGTGGATGACATTTTACTCGCTAATAGTGATGTTAATCTACTACTGGAGATGAAGTTCTTGTCCTCAAATTTTGATATGAAAGATCTCAGTGAAGCTTCATTCATTTTAGGAATTGAGATTCACCGAGATAGGAGAAAGGGGGTTTTAGGATTATCACAAAAGGCATACTTAGAAAAGGTTCTAAAGAAATACAGTAAGCATGCGTGTAAGCCTTCACCTGCTCCCATAGCTAAGGGCGATAGTTTTGGGGACTTCCAATGTCCCAGGAACCAATATGAGATCGATCGAATGAAAGCAGTTCCATATGCTTCAAGTGTCGGAAGTTTACAGTATGCTCAAGTATGTACACGCCCTGACTTAGCTTTTGTTACCGGGATACTTGGCAGATATTAGAGTAATCTTGGAATAGAATAATAGAGAATGGTAAAGAAAGCTTCGTGTTATGTGCAAGGCACAAAAGGCCTCATGCTAACGTATAGAAGATCTGATTCCCTACATATAGAGGGGTATTCAGATTCAGATTTTGTGAGAGATGTAGATGATAGAAAGTCCACATCAGACTATGTATTTACTCTCATAGGAAGAGCTATATCATGGAAAAGCTCCAAGCAAGCCGTCACTGCATCGTCCATGATGTATGCCAAGTTTGTAGCATGTTATGAGGCCACGGGGCAGGTGAACTGGCATTCATAGACCACTCAAGTTGTACTGCGACAATAAGCCAGCAGTATGTTATGCTCACAACAATAAGTCAAGTGGTGCTGCCAAATATATTGACATAAAGTTTTATGTTGTGAAAGATAAAGTCAGAATCATTCTATTAGTCTCGAGCATGTAAGTACAAAGAAAATGCTTGTGGATCCGCTTACAAAAGGCTTACCGCCCAATGTGTTCAGAGAACACTTAGCTGGCATGGGTTTACGGGAAAGCTTATGATCCCTGGACAATAAGGGCCTAGTTGAGAATCTATTTGAAAACAGAGAGGTGTATTGTAGCTGTTAATCTAATGGTACTAACTGTTATGACGAGGCATGCTCTATACATTAATCTGTGATGGAATGAGCCGAGATAAGTATTTTAAGTTTAAGTCGTAAGTTGAGATTAAGGAGGAGAATGTTAGGTTGATCTCCTCTGATTCGGTCCAACAACCGAGTTAGGCCTTGATCCCGCACCCTGATTGGGAGCGCTTAGCCATACACATGGCTGGTGGGTCCCCGTCACGCAGCGCTATGAAGATGAGGTGAGGGTCGGGGGCTCTAGACACGAGGTTCGCCACCGCCCAAAGAACCCCACCTACAACCCTAATCTAATCTAGAGGAGAGCGCTGACAGCGACGAGAAGCACCACATCCTAGAACTCTGCGTAAATGCACCTAGCAAGGCATGCACAACATATAATTTAACAGGAAAATCTTATTTTTTTCACAACCTCACCAAATAGCACGTATTTCGTTAAAAGGTACACTACCGAAAATGTCAAATTTGCCGAGTGTTTTTGTGTTTGCCGAGTGTATTCTCTTGGGCACTCGGCAAACAAGTTCTTTGCCGAGTGCTACCATAAAAACACTCGGCAAAAAAAACATTCGATAAAGAGGTGGTTTGCTGAGTGTCAAAAAAAACACTTGGTAAAGAGGTGGTTTGCCGAGTGTTTTTTGACACTCGTCAAAGTACAAAATATTTTTTTCTAGGAAAGAAAGAGAAGAAAAAAAATCTTTGCCGAGTGCCCAGATCTAGGACACTCGGTAAAGTAAAAAAATATTTTTTTCTGGGAAAGAAAGAGAAGAAAACAAATGAAAAAAAATCTTTGCCGAGTGCCTAGATCTAGGACACTCGACAAAGTAAAAAATATTTTTTTCTGGGAAAGAAAGAGAAGAAAAAAAATGAAAAAAAAATCTTTGCCGAGTGCCCATATCTAGGACACTCGGCAAAGTAAAAAAATATTTTTTCTGGGAAAGAAAGAGAAGAAAAAAATGAAAAAAAAACTTTGCCGAGTGTCTAGATCTGGGACACTCGGCAAACCAAAAAAACTTTTTTTAACCCTAGCACCGCGTCCGCACACCCCCTTCTCCCCACGCCGCGTCCCCTTCTCCCCGCGCCCCCTCCCCTTCTATGCGCACGGGCATGCGCCGCGCCCTCCCCGTGCACGCGCACGTGCCGCCCCTCCCCTCCTCCCTCTCTGGCATCAGCGTGGCCTGCCCTCCCCTCCTCCCTTGCTAGCGCGGCCCGCCCTCCCCTCCTCCCTCGCCAGCACAGTCCGCCCGCCCCTCCTCCCTCACCGGCGCCGGCGCGGGCGGATCCGGCGACGGTGGCCACGGGGAGGCCTGATCCGGCCCCAGCACGGCCGCCCCTCCTCTCCCTCTCTTCCCACCGCCGGCGCCCCTCCCCCTCCTCTTTCTACCCCAGCGACGGATCCAGCGTGGCTGCCCCCTCCTCTCTCTTCTCCGGCGGTGGATCCGGTGCGACCACCTGAAAGCTCTAATTTGGTTTTGGTGAATTGATGAAACCCTAAGTGCTAACCTAGTTTATCAAGTGATCATGAGATAGGTAGCACATTCCAAGAGGTGAAGCAAATGAAGATCATAACATGAAGATGGTGATGCCATGGTAATGATCAAGTGCTTCAACTTGAAAAGAAGAAAGAGAAAAACAAAAAGCTCAAGGCAAAGGTATAAATTGTAGGAGCTATTTTGTTTTGGTGATCAAGACACTTAGAGAGTGTGATCACATTTAGGTTTGATAGCCGTACTATTAAGAGGGGCGAAACTCATTTCGAAATGCGGTTATCAAAGTGCCACTAGATGCTCTAACTCATTGCATATGCATTTAGGATCTAGTGGAATGCTAACACCCTTGAAAATGTTTGTGAAAATATGCTAACACATGTGCACAAGGTGATACACTTGGTGCTTGGCACATTTGAGCAAGGGTGAAGAAGATAGAGGTGAAAATGAGTTAGTCTTGTCGGTCACTACGTGACTGGACGCAGGTCTCAGAGGGACCGACGTGTCCGGTCAAGTGTGGCAGTAAAGACGCCAGTGTCGATCACTGACCGGACGCTGGGTCTTGGACTGACCGGATGCTGAGGTACAGCGTCCGGTCCTATTGCCGGGCAGCGCGCGAAATTGTTAGTGTGATCGAACGCTGGCTGTGTCCGGTCAAGCATGACCGAACGTGTCCGGTCGAAGAAAAACGTTTCTGGACCCTTACTGGAAACGACCGGACGCTGGAGGTCCAGCGTCCGATCAGTTATGCTACAGAGTCCGGTCATGATATGACCGTTGAGATCAAGCGAACACAGTTGAACAGCGGGGACACGTGGTTGCCATCGGGCGACCAGACGCTGAGGTCTAGCGTCCGATCAACATGACCAGAGCGTCCGGTCACCCCGAGTTGTGCCCAGTGAAGGGGTACAACGGCTCTATTTTGTGGGGGCTTCTATTTAAGCCCCATGGCCGGTTGAAGCTCACACCTTTGGCCATTTTCATTGGCATAGCAACCTTGTGAGCTTAGCCAAAGCCCTCCCACTCATCTCCATCATTGATTCATCATCTTTGTGAGATTGGGAGTGAATCCAAGTGCATTGCTTGAGTGTTTGCATCTAGAGGCACTTGGTGTTCGTGTTTCGCTACGGGGTTCACTTGTTACTCTTGGTGGTTGCCGCCACCTAGATGGCTTGGAGCAGCGAGGATCATTGAGCGGAGGGTGGTGATTGTCTCCGGCTCCGATCGTCATGATTGTGAGGGGTTCTTGACCTTTCCCCGGCAGAGAGCCAAAAGGTACTATAGTAAATTGCTCGTGGCTTGTGTGATCCTCATCTTGTGTTGGTTGTGCGGCACCCTATTGAGGGTTTGGCGTGTGATGCCAATTAGCGCGTGAACCTCCAAGTGAGTGAACCGCCACAATGAGGACTAGCTTGTCGGCAAGCAAGTGAACCTCGGTAAAAAATCATTGTGTTCATCATTTGATTTTGAGGTGATTGGTCTTCATTGTTATACACTCTTGTGATTGATTGGCTCCTTCTTCGACACGGCGGTATAACTATCTTACTTACTCTCTACATTACCGCAAACTAGTTGTCAAGCTCTTTAGTGTAGCTAGTTGTGACAGCTTGTTAGTTTGGTTTGTGTGGCTCTTTAGTTGGCTTTTGAGAGCACACAAACTTAGTGTAGTGTTTTAGCTATTGTGTGGATAGATACTATCTAAACTAGAATTGAGGTAGGTGGCTTGCATTTTTAGTAGGCTAGCGCAACACTTGCTTTGCCTTATAATTGTCTAACCGTTTTGCTAAGTGTTGTTGTAGAAATTTTATTAGGCTATTCACCCCCCTCTAGCCATTAGGACCTTTCAAGTGGTATTAGAGCAAGGTCACCGTGATTTGAGGCTTAACAACCTTCGGTGTTAAAATGGCTCAAATCAACAACACTAAGAAGCCACCCCAATTTGATGGCACAAATTATCCATATTGGAAGTCAAAGATGACCACACATATCAAGTCAATCAACATAAGAGTGTGGAAGGTGATAGAAACCAAAATTGAGATTGAAGATCTAGAGCATCCCACCACGGCCGAAGAAGTTCTTCTCCAAAACAATGACATTGCTCTAAGTGCCATTCATGATGCAATTGATGAGAGAACATTTGAGCAAATCAAGTATATTGAGATGGCTCATGAGGCATGGAAGAAGTTGGAAGAATCATTTGAGGGCACTCAAGCCATGAAGGGTGCAAAGGCATACATTCTCAAAGAGAAGTTTGCAAGCTTCAAGATGAAGGAGGATGAGAGTGTGCCGGAGATGTTTCATAGGCTTCAAGTGCTTGTGAATGATCTCAAAGCACTTGGAGAAGAGGTGAAGGACAAGGACTTCTTCCACAAGTTCTTGAGATGCTTGCCTTCAAGATTTGGCACATTGGTCACTATTCTAGTGAGGAGTGGTTTGGACACCATGACACCAAACCAAGTGTTGGGAGACATAATGACCGATGACACATATAGAGATGAAGATGAGAAGGAAGAAAAGAAGGACAAGAAAGATGAGAAGAAGGACGAGAAGACGAAGAGCATGGCATTCAAAGCCACATCATCCAAGGGCAAAGCAAAGCAAGAAACATCAAGTGAAGATGATGATTCATGGGATGATGATGATGATGAGAAGATGGCTCTCTTTGTTAAGAGATTTAGCAAATTTATGGTGAAGAAGGGCTACCGTGCAAGAAGAAAGAAGTCTTCATCCAAGAATAAAGAAGAGTCAAGAAGGTGCTTCAAGTGTGGAAGCAAAGATCATCTTGTTGCCCAATGTCCCTAAAATAGCGACAATGATGATGACAACAAGAAGAACAAGAAGAAGGACAAGAAGGAAAAGAAAGAGAAGAAGGACAAGATGGCCTTCAAGAAGAAGAAGGGTGGTTCATATGTAGTCACTTGGGATAGTGATGCTTCCACAAGTGATGATGACAAGACCACCAAGAAGAAGGTATTTGCAAGCATTGCAATCAATGAGAAGCCTTCTCTCTTCGATGATCCATCATGTTTCATGGCTACGGCCACTAAGGTACAAACTAATGATGATGGAAGTGATGAAGAACATGATAGTGAAAATAAACATGAAAATGATAGTGATAGTGATGATGATGAGCCTACTAAGGATGAACTATTTGACATGCTAGAAGATGCTAGAGAACACTTTGACATCAAGAGAAGGGAATGCAAAAGCTTGCATAAGGAACTAAAAGCCCTTAAGCAAGCCATTAATGAGCTTAATGCATCTCATGAGAGGCTAGAGGATGCCCATGAGAAGCTTGGCAAGGCTCACAAAAAGCTTGAAAAGGCTCATTCTTCTTTGCTTGATGAGCAAAATAAAAAAAGCTTGTTGAAACTTGCAATGTAGGTTTAACTTGTGATATAATTGATGAATCACTATCTATGCCTATCATTGTTCTTTCCACTAACCCTTCTTGTAGTAGTACTACTTCCACCTCATCTAGTAGTGTTGGTCTCACTTGTGATGCCTCACTAGTGGTTGAGAATGAGAATCTCAAGAAGGAGGTCAATAAGCTCACTCACACCTTAGCTAAGGCTTATGGTGGTGAGGACCACTTGCTTATGTGCTTGGGTAGCCAAAGAGCTTCTCTCTACAAAGAGGGATTGGGCTATACCCCCAAGAAAGGTAAGGCAGCCTTTGCTCCTCACAAGACTAGTTTTGTGAAGAATAGTGGTCGGTTTTGCACGAGTTGCAAACAAGTTGGTCATAAAGAGCATGAGTGCAAAAACAAGAGCAAAAATGCTAATGTATCTTTCATAAAGCTTGATTCATGCTATATGCTTACTAAGGGTGCAAATGGTGTAAAGGCTAAGTTCATTGGTAAACCATGGATGGGCTCAAAGAAGAAAGCCATTTGGTTACCAAAGAGTTAAGTGACTAACCTTCAAGGACCCAAGCAAGTTTAGGTACCTAAAAAAATTGATCTTCTTTTGTAGGTTAATTACAAAGCCGGAGGAAGGCATTAGGTTCTTGATAGTGGGTGCACTCAACACATGACCGGTGATGCAAGAATGTTCAACTCAATCAACACCAATGACAATGATGGTTATGATAGTATCACATTTGGTGACAATGGCAAAGGCAATGTCAAAGGGCTTGGTAAGATTGCAATATCCAATGACATGAGCATATCCAATGTGTTGCTAGTAGAGAGCTTGAACTTTAATTTGCTATCCGTGGCTCAATTGTGTGATCTTGGATTCAAAGGCATATTTGGGGTAGATGATGTAGAGATCATAAGTGTAGATGGCTCTAATTTGATCTTCAAAGGCTTTAGATATGAGAATCTATACTTGGTTGATTTCAATGATAGTGAAGCTAGACTATCTACTTGCTTGTTCACTAACTCTAGCATGTGTTGGTTATGTCATAGAAGGCTTGGTCATATTGGAATGAAACAATTGAATAGATTGGTTAAGCATGACTTGGTTAGAGGCTTGAAAGATGTAGTGTTTGAGAAAGATAAGCTTTGTAGCTCTTGTCAAGCCGGCAAACAAGTTGGAAACACCCATCCTAAGAAAAGCATGATGAGCACTAGTAAAGCATTTGAGTTATTGCACATGGACTTGTTTAGGCCAACACAATATACTAGCATTGGTGGTAACAAATATGGATTTGTGATAGTGGATGACTACACTAGATACACATGGGTATTCTTTCTAGTGGACAAAAGTGATGTGTTTGCAACATTCAAATCATTTGTCAAGGGCATTCACAATGAGTTTGAAACCACCATCAAGAGAGTTAGAATTGACACTGGTAGTGAGTTAAAGAACACTAGAATTGATGAGTTGTGTGATGAATTTGGAATTAGACATCAATTCTCGGCCAAGTACACACCTCAATCAAATGGCCTTGTGAAAGCTATAGTTTGGTTTTGGTGAATTGATGAAACCCTAAGTGCTAACCTAGTTTATCAAGTGATCATGAGATAGGTAGCACACTTCAAGTGGTGAAGCAAATGAAGATCATAATATGAAGATGGTGATGCCATAGTGATGATCAAGTGCTTCGACTTGAAAAGAAGAAAGAGAAAAACAAAAAGCTCAAGACAAAGGTATTATTTGTAGGAGCTATTTTGTTTTGGTGATCAAGACACTTAGAGAGTGTGATCACATTTAGGATTGATAGCTGTACTATTAAGAGGGGTGAAACTCATATCGGAATGCGGTTATCAAAGTGCCACTAGATGCTCTAACTTATTGCATATGCACTTAGGATCTAGTGGAATACTAACACCCTTGAAAATGTTTGTGAAAATATGCTAACATATGTGCACAAGGTGATACACTTAGTGGTTGGCACATTTGAGCAAGGATGAAGAAGTTAGAGGTGAAAAGGAGTTAGTCATGCTGGTCACAGAGTGACCGGACGCTGGTCTCTGAGGGACCGACGCGTCCGGTCAGATGTGCCAGTGAAATGCTAGCGTCGGTCAATCGACCGGACGCTGGCTCGCTTAGGCGACTAGACGCTGGCTGCTGCATCCGGTCCAACCGACGTGGCAACACTGCAGACCAGGGTGACTGCCCGGACGCTGGCAGCGTCCGGTCAAGGTCGATCGGACGCGTTCGATTGAAGAAATCCGTTTCTGGACCCTTACTGGAAATGACCGGACGCTGAGCGTCCAGCGTCCGGTCAGTTCTATCGGAGCATCCGGTCAGTGTCTCAACCGTTGAAATCTGACGAACACAGTTGAATGCAGGTGACATGTGGCCGCCATCGGGCGACCAGACGCTGAGGACCAGCGTCCGGTCAACATGACCGGAGTGTCCGGTCAGCCCGCGTTGTGTCCAGTGAAGGGGTACAACGGCTCTATTTCGTGGGGGCATCTATTTAAGCCCCATGGCCGGTTGAAGCTCACACCTTTGGCCATTTTCATTGACATAGCAACCTTGTGAGCTTAGGCAAAGCCCTCCCACTCATCTCCATCATTGATTCTTCATCTTTGTGAGATTGGGAGTGAATCCAAGTGCATTGCTTGAGTGTTTGCATCTAGAGGCACTTGGTGTTCGTGTTTTGCTGCGGATTTCGCTTGTTACTCTTGGTGGTTGCCGCCACCTAGACGGCTTGGAGCAGCGAGGATCGTTGAGCAGAGGGTGGTGATTGTCTCCGGCTCCGATCGTGGTGATTGTGAGGGGTTCTTAACCTTTCCCCGGCAGAGAGCCAAAAGGTACTCTAGTAAATTGCTCGTGGCTTGTGGGATCCTCATCTTGTGTTGGTTGTGCGGCACCCTATTGAGGGTTTGGCGTGTGATGCCAATTAGCGCGTGAACCTCCAAGTGAGTGAATCGCCGCAACAAGGAGTAGCTTGCCGGCAAGCAAGTGAACCTCGGTAAAAAATCATTGTGTCATCATTTGATTCCGAGGTAATTGGTCTACATTGGTATTCATCATTGTGATTGATTGGTTCCTTCCATGACACGGCGGTATAACAATCTTGCTCACACTTTTACATTACCGCAAACTAGTTATTAAGCTCTTTAGTGTAGCTAGTTGTGAGAGCTTATTAGTTTGGTTGGTGTGTCTCTTTAGTTAGCTTTTGAGAGCACACTAGCTTAGCTTAGTGTAGTAGTTATTGTGTGGATACATACAATCTAAACTAGAATTGTGGTAGGTGGCTTACATTTTAGTAGGCTAGTACAACACTTGCTTCGCCTCATAATTGTGTAACCATTTTGTTAAGTGTTGTTGTAGAAATTTTATTAGGCTATTCAGCCCCCCTCTAGCCATTAGGACCTTTCACCTTGTTGAGAGGAAAAATAGAACACTCATAGATATGGCAAGATCTATGCTTAGTGAGTACAATATGAGTCAATCTTTTTGGGCCGAAGCTATCAACACGGATTGCTATTGTAGCAACCGCCTCTATTGTCACCAATTGAAAGAGAAGACACCATATGAACTCTTGAATGGTAGAAAGCCCAACATTGCATATTTTTGGATCTTTGGTTGCAAATGCTATATCTTGAAAAAAGGCACAAGATTAGGCAAGTTTGATAAGAAGTGTGATGAAGGATTCCTACTTGGTTATTCCACTACAAGCAAAGCATATAGAGTATGGAATTTGAATAGTGGTACTCTTGAGGAAGTTCATGATGTTGAATTTGATGAAACCAAGGGTTCACAAATAGAGAATGAGAACTTGGAAGATGTTAGAGGCATTCAACTTTCAAATGCCATGAAGAATATGGATATTGGTGAATTGAGGCCTAGGCAAGTGAATGATGATGAAGATGATCAAGTGCAAGTGCTCTCTAACTCAAATGTGCAAGATGATGCAACTCAAGCTAGTGCAAGTGGATCTCATGATAATGAACAAGATCAAGTGGCTAGTACATCATCTCAACCAATTGATCAAGCAAGTGCAAGCAATCAAGTTCCAATGCTCCAACCAACAAATATTGCAAGGGATCATCCTTTGGGCACTATCATTGGAGATATTTCAAGAGGTGTACAAACAAGATCAAGATTAGCTTCATTTTATGAGCACTACTCATTTATGTCATCCATTGAACCAAAGAAGATAGATGAAGTATTGAAGGATGTTGATTGGGTGAATGCTATGCATGAAGAATTGAATAACTTCACAAGAAATCAAGTATGGGAATTGGTAGAAAGACCAAAGGGACACAATGTGATTGGAACCAAATGGGTCTTTAGAAACAAGCAAGATCAAGATGGGATAGTAGTAAGAAACAAAGTAAGATTGGTAGCACAAGGCTACACACAAGTTGAAGGTCTTGACTTTGGAGAAACATATGCCCCAGTTGCTAGATTGGAAGCAATTAGAATCTTGCTAGCCTATGCTTGTGCCCATAACATAAAGCTCTATCAAATGGATGTTAAGAGTGCATTTCTCAATGGTTACATCAATGAAGAAGTGTATGTTGAATAACCTCTCGGTTTTGAAGATGATGAGAAGCCCAATCATGTGTACAAGTTGAAGAAGGCATTGTATGGCTTAAAGCAAGCACCTAGAGCATGGTATGAGAGATTAAGGGACTTCCTACTCTCTAAAGGGTTTACAATGGGCAAGGTTGACACCACTCTTTTCATCAAGAAGATTGGAAAAGATCTCTTTGTATTGCAAATCTATGTTGATGATATCATATTTGGATCAACCAATCAAGATTTTTGTGAAGAATTTGGAAAGATGATGGCTAATGAGTTTGAGATGTCCATGATTAGAGAATTGAGCTACTTCCTTGGTCTTCAAATCAAGCAATTGAAGCATGGTACATTTGTGAGTCAAGGCAAGTACATTAAGTACATGATCAAGAAGTTTGGCATGAATGATAGTAAAGCAATTAGCACACCAATGGGAACCAATGGCAACTTGGATAGTGATGCAAGTGGAAATATGGTGGATCAAAAGTTGTATCGGTCTATGATTGGAAGCCGGCTCTATGTGACCGCATCAAGGCCGGATGTCATGTTTAGTGTATGCATGCGTGCAAGATTTCAAGCCTCACCAAGAGAAAGTCATTTGAAGGCTACAAAGAGAATATTGAGGTACTTGAAGCATACACCAAATGTTGGTTTGTGATATCCCAAAGGAGCAAAGTTTGAGCTAGTTGATTACTCTGACTCGGATTATGCGGGATGCAAGGTTGAAAGGAAGAGCACCTCGGGCACATGTCAATTATTGGGAAGATCACTTGTTTCATGATCATCAAAGAAGCAAAATAGTTTTGCATTATGAACCGCCGAAGCCGAATACATATCTGTCGGTAGTTGTTGTGCACAAGTACTTTGGATGAAGGCCACTTTGATTGACTTTGGAATCAAGTTCAAGAAAGTGCCGTTGCTATGTGACAATGAGAGTGCTATCAAGTTGACCAACAATCCGGTTCAACATGCAAGAACAAAGCATATTGATGTCCGCCACCATTTCATAAGAGATCACCAACAAAAAGGGGACATATGCATTAAGAGTATAGGCACCAAAGATCAACTTGCCGATATATTCACCAAGCCATTGGATGAGAAAAGGTTTTGCAAGCTAAGAAATGAGTTGAACATATTGGATTTCTCAAATATGTGTTGATGCACCCCCCCCACTTATATGACATGCCTCTCCTTCGAGCAATCAAAGGTAAAAGTTGATTGGCATGACATACATCCTTGCTAAGGACATGTTTAGTGCATCTAGTCATTTCTCAATTTCATTAGGACCTTTTATAAGGTCCATTCATGAAAATCAAATGGATTTGATGATTATATGGTACCACTATTGTTTCTATGCTTGACTTGATCTAGTGGTAGCATATGACATGTTTGTGGGCTTGTAAACCTAGTGTTTAATCTAGAAAATAGGCTCTAAGTGTTTAATTCAACATGGTACAAGATAACCCTTATTTAGAGGTGTGAAGAAGCTTGTCCTTGGATCAAACCGAATTAAATATCTTTGGCAAATGATCTAGATTTAAACCAAATTTGGAAATATGATCCTCACCCCATTGATTGACATTGATAATCTCGACCCTACAAGTGGTATTATCCACATTTTAATCCTTTGTGGTCATTGATGACAAAGGGGAGAAATTACTGTACAAAGATAGTAAAGAATAACAAAGGGGGAGAAATGAAGATATTAGTACATGGGGGGAAAATAGAATGATAAGGGAAGCATTTCACATAGGGGGAGAAATATGACAAAGAAAGGGGATCAATTAAAATTTTGAGCACACAAGTAGGGGGAGCAAGCTCATAAACTTGTATGGTGCATTTGAATGTGCATTTCATATGTTTGCTTGCATGGCACAAGTTTTAAATTCCAATATCCATGCTTGTGTGGTGTATGCTAGTTGTAGATTTGAATGATGAAATGAAAAACTAGTATGCATAGGTTAGCTAATGACTTCATCTCTAGTATTTTCAAATATTTATAAGTGGTATCTAGCTAACCATGGTGCTAAGGATGGTATAATGGTGCACTCCGATTGGTATCATGCTTCAAAGGTCCATCTTTTATACCTTAGCATCATTTGGTAGACATTGCCTCCTATACTTCCTATCTAATCATATGTGCAAGCTACAATCCAAACTCTTAGCACATATGTAGGGGGAGCAATTACTACCATATGGAGTTCATGAAACTTGTCCATATCCTTTTACATATGGTAAATATGCTTGGACAAGCAACATGGATTCAATTGAATTTTAATTCATATCTTTGTATAAGGGTTGTCATCAATTACCAAAAAGGGGAAGATTGAAAGCTCTAATTTGGTTTTGGTGAATTGATGAAACCCTAAGTGCTAACCTAGTTTATCAAGTGATCATGAGATAGGTAGCACAGTCCAAGTGGTGAAGCAAATGAAGATCATAACATGAAGATGGTGATGCCATGGTAATGATCAAGTGCTTCGACTTGAAAAGAAGAAAGAGAAAAACAAAAAGCTCAAGGCAAAGGTAAAAATTGTAGGAGCTATTTTGTTTTGGTGATCAAGACACTTAGAGAGTGTGATCACATTTAGGTTTGACAGCCATACTATTAAGAGAGGTGAAACTCGTATTGGAATGCGGTTATCAAAGTGCCACTAGATGCTCTAACTCATTGCATATGCATTTAGGATCTAGTGGAATGCTAACACCCTTAAAAATGTTTATGAAAATATGCTAACACATGTGCACAAGGTGATACACTTGGTGGTTGGCACATTTGAGCAAGGGTGAAGAAGATAGAGGTGAAAAGGAGTTAGTCTTGCTGGTCACTAAGTGTTCGATCAAGTGTGGCAGTGAAGACGCCAGTGTCGGTCACTGACCGGACGCTGAGGTCCTGCGTCCGGTCCTGTTGTCGGGCAGCGTGCGAAATTGTCACAGTGTGACCGGATGCTGGCTGTGTCCGGTCAAGCATGACCGGACGCGTCCGGTTGAAGAAAAACGTTTCTGGACCCTTACTGGAAATGACCGGACACTGGAGGTCCAGCGTCCAGTCAGTTATGCTACAGCATCCGTTCACGATATGACCGTTGAGATCGGGCGAATGCAGTTGAACAGCGGGGACATGTGGCTGTCATCGAGCGACCGGACGCTGAGGTCCAGCGTCCGGTCAACATGACCGGAGCATCCGGTCACCCCGAGTTGTGCCCAGTGAAGGGGTACAACGGCTCGATTTCGTGGGGGCTTCTATTTAAGCCCCATGGCCGGTTGAAGCTCACACCTTTGGCCATTTTCATTGATATAGCAACCTTGTGAGCTTAGCCAAAGCTCTTCCACTCATCTCCATCATTGATTCATCATCTTTGTGAGATTGGGAGTGAATCCAAGTGCATTGCTTGAGTGTTTGCATCTAGAGGCACTTGGTGTTCGTGTTTCGCTGTGGGATTCGCTTGTTACTCTTGGTGGTTGCCGCCACCTAGATTTCTTGGAGCAGCGAGGATTGTTCAGCGGAGGGTGGTGATTATCTCCGGCTCCGATCGTGGTGAATGTGAGGGCTTCTTGACCTTTCCTCGGCGGAGAGCCAAAAGGTACTCTAGTAAATTGCTCGTGACTTGTGTGATCCTCATATTATGTTGATTGTGCGGCACCCTATTGAGGGTTTGGCATGTGATGCCAATTAGCGCATGAACCTCCAAGTGAGTGAATTGCCACAACGAGGACTAGTTTGCCGGCAAGCAAGTGAACCTCGGTAAAAAAATCATTGTGTTCATCATTTGATTTCGAGGTGATTGGTCTTCATTGTTATACACTCTTGTGATTGATTGGCTCCTTCTTCGACACGGTGGTATAACTATCTTACTTACTCTCTACATTACCGCAAACTAGTTGTCAAGCTCTTTAGTGTAGCTAGTTGTGAGAGCTTGTTAGTTTGGTTAGTGTGGCTCTTTAGTTAGCTTTTGAGAGCACACTAACTTAGTGTAGTGTTATAGCTATTGTGTGGATAGATACTATCTAAACTAGAATTGAGGTAGGTGGCTTGTATTTTTAGTAGGCTAGCGCAACACTTGCTTCGCCTCATAATTGTCTAACCGTTTTGCTAAGTGTTGTTGTAGAAATTTTATTAGGCTATTCACCCCCTCTAGCCATTAGGACCTTTCACTGCCCCCTCCTCTCCCTCTCTTCCCACCGCCGGCACCCCTCCCCCTCCTCTCCCTCCTCTCTCTTCCCCGGCGGCGGATCCGGCCCGGCCGCCCCCTCCTCTCCCTCTCTTCCCCGGATCCGGCGGCCACGCCCTCCTCTCCCTCTCTTCCCCGGCATGGCGAGTGGTGGCGTGGTGGTGGTGGGCGGCGGTGGCGTGTTGGTGGTGGCCGGTGGTGGCTCGTGGCGGCGGCCGTGAAGCCGGGGAGCGGAGGCGAGACGCAGGGGAAGGGCGCCGCCTAGGAGACCGCCGGTGGTGGCTTTTTTTCGAAAAAAATGTTTGTGGTTGTTTTTTTTTCGAAAAAAATGTTTGCCGAGTGTATTTTGGGTACTCGGCGAAATCTTTGCCGAGTGTCCGACAAAAAACACTCGGCAAAGTCTGTTTGCCGATAAAAAATTACCGAGTGTCGTTTGCCGAGTGTGACACTCGGCAAACCCTTTACCGGATGTTTTTTAGGCTTTGCTGAGTGCCAGGGGCACTCGGCAAATCTTCTGATTCCCGTAGTGGTAGCATTACAAACACAAGGCAAACCCCGGATTGCCGCACACCAGGACAAAATAGAAAAGAAAATAAAAGCGGCAGGAAGCACTAAGCTAGATTACAGAGGATTAACGAGCTACCAGCGCACAAGAAGCGCAGACAGACAGACGGCTGAAACCTGCTTCTACCCGAACATCTGCGTCCAGCTTAATTGACGGCAGCAACCAAGCCGGCATGGTTGCGACCTTGTCAAAGACGGGCTGTTCCTATCCTTCCATACTAGCCATGAGACGAGTAGGAACAACGAATCAAAAGCCTTCCTGAAATCCTTAGGGAAAAAAGAGAAAAGTACTATGTCACACAGCTCAGAGCAAGTCAACAGATTAATAGCAAGTCTATGCTATTATTTAGACATCCAATTATGAGCGAAAAATCAGGTATACAAACCCACACCATGTTTCGATTCAGTGGTCTCTTACAGGCTCTAATGCACACAATAGCTAAGCAGGAAATGCTTAACATACTAGAGCCAACGATACTGATCTTTTATTTATAGCACATAGCGTATGGCAGTACTGTTGGCACAAGTGTAGCAAATGTACTTGTGCTGGAACAACTTGAACCCTTGTAGGTCATCATTAGTATCCTTGCCTCTGAACTCAAGCTCCACGCCACTCAGGATAACAACCTCAACCTGAACTGTATCCCGCTCAGAAAACAAGCCTGTTTCCTCTGTGTTGCTCACACCTCTGAAGACCTTAGCAACGGCAAATTGCCTGAGCCCTGGCTGAGGAGCTTAACATTTACTGCCATCCACTCCTTGGGCGTGTGATCAGGCCAGGCAACCAGCGACATTGGTTTGTGATGATCCATGAGCATGTCAGAGAGGCCAGACGCTGCACGAAGGTAACCAGGGCTGCGGAGGGAGAAGCCCAGCCAGAGCTTAAGATCAGCAATGTACTCACCTTTGCCAGTGAAGGGCAGCACCCAGTCACCAGCACGCTTCCATTCACAACTCACTGTGTTGAGGTAATAAGTTCCAATGCCCTCTGCCGCTGAAGACAAGCAGATCGTGTGGCCACTGTCCACCACGGTGCAAGAGCTGATGACGGCTGGTTTGTATTTGTACTGGGGATCGTCGACAAAGGGTGGCACTGGAAGAGATGAAATTGGAACTCGAATGGGGGTCATAGAGGACAGCGGTGCCCACCTTGTTCATGCAGAGGATCCTACCCTCCTTGCAGCGGGAGCCCAGAAGTGAGAAGTAGTCCACATTGGAGCTGCTCCACGTAGTCATGGCGGATGGCAGCTCTTTCAACCTGTCCAGCATCGGCTGCTTATCACCGCTGTTGTCCTGTGCTTCTGCTAGGAACGGCACCACCCGTGCGTCCGCTCTTGACTGGTGGAAGAGATGCTTGGAGACGTCCAGGCGGTCCAGCGAGTATATATCGGTCTTGTAATTGACCGCGCCACGACATTCACGAACCGCCGGATCATCCTCCTCGATCTCGACTTGGGAGCCTAATTCATTCAGACTTCCCCCTAGGCGATCTGAATCTGATTGATACAAAACAAAAGAAGGAAAAAAGAACAGCTTTTTGAGAGATTGATTGAGATTAAACGGCAGATTAAATGAAGGGGAAGAGATGGATGGCACCTCCAGAAAAGCCTATCTTCGTACAGGAGCCCGGTTTGGAGAAACTGAAGGGAGCGGCGACGGAACGGGTGTAGAAGACAACATATAACCATTCGAATTTCCTCAAGTGTCCCTGTAACTTGAAAATTTCCCACAAGTTATCCGTTCAAACAATCAAATAAATAAAATGGCGTCACTCCAACTGCAACGTAGCATGTTCTTGGGACTCAAAATTACATCCCTGACGAATTTTGTATCTTGTGCGGCAGCGATTGAATTGAACTTTTTTTTGAGGGGAGATTGAATTGAACTTGGACCATAACTTTTTTTTCTAAACTGCAGTGTGTGCACAAAGGTGTACGAAGACATGAATTAGATGCCACAGAATTATGGCAGATACAGACAGAGTGAAACGTGTTAGAACCTACACAGAGAATCTCTACACTCTAATCCTGAGCCAAGCTCTAGCAAATCATAAAGCCACGTCATCTACTTTTGATTGGACGTTGGATTCGTTTTTAACGGTGGATATTTGGTCATAGAGCTCACCAGCTGGCACTCATCTAGAAATTACTAGCACCATCGCCTAGCAGCGATTGCCCTGTTCGTTTGGCTTATAGGCCATATTTTTTTCGTCAACAAATAATATTTTTCTCTCACGATAAATTAGCCAACCGTACTTTCAGCCATGGCTTATCAGCCAAACGAACGGGGCAAATTCCCATCTTTCTCAACTGAAAAGAACGATTGACTATCCTGCTTCTCATTTCCATCTGATTCTGTAGCAAGTCTCTCCAGCTTCCTCACAGATTCCCAAAGCCATGAACTTCAATATTCTAAGCCTTTAAATAATCTCTTTCAGTACTATATATGCAACGCCGAGAGAAAGGAACCGGCCACACAGCCTACGCACAGCATATGCAAAGAAAAAAGATCAAAAGAGAAATCAATATGTAAATCAAATAGACGACACCTCAAATGACTAAACAAACTGAAAATTAGCAGCACCATATAGTCTCACCGCTGGTCCCTGGAACGTACACATGACTGTTCTCAGCACGCCACGCAACAGCCAACACAGAAGCCTTCATACTCCAGTCCAAGGCTTAGGGTTTATGCCCATGACCTATTACGAAGCTCACGTACGGCTTAACACCGTTAGTTCTAAGGGTTCATACTCCAGTCCAGTCCAAGGCAAGGTTTATGCCCATGGACCTATTACGAAGTTCGCGTACAGCTTAACATCATTAGCCCATCAAACTAATGGAAGGGCTAAGAAACCAAATTAAAGAAAAATCGTTTTAGGGCCAAATAAGCAAGTTCGAGAAAAAAAGAGCCAAGAAACTAAGCAGCACTTTTTTTGGGCCAAGAAAATAATTTCCTCTTTATTTAAATATTTCTAAAGTTTATTGATTGCCTAAGATGTGAACGATTGACGCTAAACTAACTGAAGATAGCAATTTAAACTGTTGATGGCCTTATGGTTAATAGTGGCGACACATATCAAATATCATTGAGGTACTAACACCAGAGCTACTACCTACTAAGAATTGAGGGTAATCCTAAATACTACATAAATGGTAACATAGGGTAAATCAACCGTATAGACACGCGGCAAGGCCGCGTGCTATTTTCTAGTCCTTACCTGTTCTTGGATATTCATGACAAAATCTGGAAAAGTTATCCGTAGAAATCGATGCATAGCTTGAGTGAAAAAAAAGTAGGAATTGGAAGAATGTTGGTAAGCAATACTGCGTTGGGGAGAACTGCCTGCGCAATTGGCCGACCTTAATCAGCACCTCCATGTGGCGAAAGAGGTGAGAGGGTGATGAGGGACTTGCTGCCACCAACGACCCATAGCCATAGTCGTTGCTGGAGAGGGATAGCCAGGTAGTATAAGACTGGACATAACTGACCGAAGATTGAAGCAAACTATTTGAGAAGTTTTTGGTCATTAGTTTGGTCTGAGTTTATGCTACCCGAACTTTTTACGGTTAGTTTGGTTATATGCATTGATCAAAAAAAAAGTTTTGGTTATATGCCACGGAAAACTGAACTAACCAAACATTTGGACTATGTTAACATAATGTGTACTTTGATCTATTATTAGTGATGTAATATTCATTCTAGCAGGCAAGGGTGGTGCAAATGATATAGAGAGAATCTGTTTAGACTAGTTCAAATCCGTACGTATCCGAGTCCGGATATTCAACATCTAATAGCGTATCAGTATCCGAATACTCAATCACATATTTACGATGTCGATATACATTTGTATCATATCCAACAATCCGTATTTTTATCGAAATCCAAGAAACATTGTAGCTATCTGTATTCGTATCCGTAGTTATCCGACCATATCCGATTTGAACCCTTGTTCTCAACGACGAACATGTCGAGAGAGCAGGGCCGGCCCTGAGGGGCTGTGGCGGGTGCGACCGCCGAGGGCAATCATCACTAGACTTGCAGAAACCTCTAAATCTCTCCTTATCAGAGTGCGTTGTCCCTAATTGAAACTCCTCATTGATTGCAAATTGTCGCACTGCCAACCTGAACTCGTCCATTGATGGGTACATCGTACCAAGATCCATTTGTGGGTGGTCCTTATCATATGAAATAACCAACTCAGTGGGTATGTCATCATTATTAGGAATCACAGCATCATCTTCATGACTACCCTCCTCAACCATTACACGATCATGTGATGTAGCTACCTTTCCTGACTCCTCGTCTCTCAAGCCTAAAAACACGTACATCTGATCTTCACTCAAAAGTTCGATTCGTCCTTCCTCATCATGTGTTTCCATGATCTGCGAGCTATCCCAATCAACTGGTGGCATAGTTTCCACAAATTCTAAATCGGACCTGACAAATCATATTAACTTCATCAAACTGCACTTCAGACAGGAATTGGGAGAATAGGAGTACAGTCGTTCATCGCATACCTATGTACGGCAGGCAGTGGGGTTGGCCTCGGCGCGTTGTGCGGCAAGGCCGGAATCGCGACAACGGGCAGCAGGGCTCTTACCGTAGCGATCAAGTCCCCCTCAGCGATGGGGTGTGCTACGGCATCAGGCGGAGGCAGCATGTCGGGCCGCGGAGGCACGTCGCACGGCACGTCGCACGGCGGCGGCGTGTTGGCCGGCGGGGTCATCTCGAGCGGCGGCGGCACGTCGTCCGTGGAGAGCCAGCTAGGGCTCGCGTGCTGGAAAGAGAGACGGCGGCAGAATGTGTGATACGCATAAATTTGTTTATTCTATTATATGGGTATGTGCACATGCAGTCACACGCAGGCAGCCAGCGCCCACGCCTGCAGCGGCGACCAGCGCTGTCCAGTGCCAGCAGATGCGGATGTTACGTGAAATTAGCATCTTAATTAGCAAGGGGCACTTTTGTCCAGATTTTAGGAGAAATAAAGAGAAAGAAAGAGAAAAGGTAAAATGATAAAGAAAACAAGAAGCAATTGTTTTGGATGCTATTTTTACGAAAACAATGTTTCGGATGCTTGCGCATTGTTTAGAGGGCTAAAAATGCAATTTTCTCCATCGCCTCCTCCTGGTTCATCGAATCGAGCTTAGATCCAGGCATCCAGCGACCTCAGGCACCTGTGCAGCGGTGTGCAAGTCGAGCAACTCTAGCTAACCACGCGACGAGATAAGCGGCGGCGGCGCTGACTGCCAGTTACTACTGCCCGCATGGCGAGGCGCCTACGGCTGCCTATGGGGCGGCGCAGCTTTGTGGGGCCACCGATGGTAGGCGGCGGAGGCTGCTGCTGCTTAAGCTCGTCGATCCAGGGGTTCTCGACGCTCGGCCCACGCGACTAGACGCCACGCATCGAGACGGACGCGGCAACTCCCGTGGTCCTCGCGGCATGGCGAGCACCAGCTCCCGCGGCCCTCCGTAGCGCGGCAAGCCGCGCGACTATCTGCGGTTGCGTCTTCATCATCGATCGATCTCCACGATGTCAGAATCCGAGGTGCAGTCCCTGGCTCCCCTCGCCGCCTCCATGCTTCTTGCTCGAGCTATCCCATCGTAACCCACCCTCCCCACTGGGATACATTTGGTGGGATGAGAGGCCATCCTATCCCATACCCAAACCTCCACTGTATCCCAAACCAATGAACCAAACATGGGTTATGCAGCTATTGGGTTATGATATCCCTATCCCACCTTGCGTTCAAAAAAAAAATATCCCTATCCCACCCGCTGTATCCCACAAACCAAACGCCACCTAAGTGACATAGTTAGAATTCTTTGGCATAATGCTTCCCAAGTATCATACAGGAATTGATGTAGTTACGTGTAATAAAATAAAAAATGATGCACTCATTCAGTCAAAAGAATTATAAGGGAATTCGTGTTCAGGCTTCTCAGTATGTCAATAAATGTGCAAATGGAATTATGCGACACTTCAAATGTAGAAAGGGAAAACTCCTGTCTATGCTATGGGTCTTGGTGCTGTATGCTGGGCCATCTGGAGGATTAGGAACGCAGTTTGTTTTGATAATGAGAGGGTCAAATCTCCTACTGAAATTATCTGTATGATGTGTTCTTTTATTACATATTGGGCAGGGGTCCAGAAGTCTGAGCTGGAGAAGCAGGTTCTTCAAGGTGCGGAGACCATCAAGGCGATTCCATCAGAAACATATGAAGACAAGCGCAAGAAAGGCAGATTGTGCCGTATGCTGGTCAAGCCTAAGCTGCATTGGTTAGTTCAGCCTGCGTGCTGCTAAGGCCGAGAGCCATGTAATCAGAACCCTCGTTTGCGTTTCAGTTTCTTTGGAGTGTGGATGTTTTGCTTTTGGCTGGTTTTAATCCCCCGATGGCTGATCCCTGGGTGATCAGTATCGGGGTGGCTCTTTCTGTTACGTTTTACTTTCTGAACGATGCGTACTAAACTCTGTAATTTCGTTACTATCATAATGAAATTCGGTTGTTACCGGTGTGGAAAAAATGTAGAAAGGAAAAACAAAAACTGCAGACACAAGCTAAAACATGAAATGATATAAGGGAACAAACAAATCAACAATCCTGAATTAAGATTACCATTAAGTTCATTCCCTGAAAACCTTATAACATCAGTCATGCATATGGTTGAAGAATACACAGTGGTCTAGCTTGTACCATGCAAACAAGTGCATCTGATGTTTAACGTAACAGCAATTATACAATTTCACACACGATACTCTAGTTTCTTTACAAAGGAGGTTAAGATAATAAATAGTCATAAACCAAAAACTCTCTAGTTTCCTATGCTCTCAGTTTACCAGAACTACACAGTATTACTATGTTTCCCTTGTCTAACAATTGTAGATATTCAAAGCATATCTCATCAGCACATGCATTTGTATCGAATTTTTTCATTCATTCAAAGGAAGTGTTTGTCCCCAGTAGAGACAGCAATTGTCAAATAGTTTTTACCCTCTCCTTTATAAGTCAAATTGGGATTGTTTTCCCTGCTATATAAAAAGTAAATAGCCACACTTATAGCGAAGGCAAGAATGCAATGGTTATTTACAATTCAATGCAACAATAAGTATATGTGGGTTCATTCTAAGCACATTTTACTGTTCTCACTTCACAAGATATTTAAAAAACGTGAGAAGAAAAAGAGGAACCTAGGGGGAAAAAATCACTACAGTAGTGTGCTTGTAATGAAACAGAAGCGGACACCCAAAAAATAGCATCTATTTTATCAGTAATATAAACAGTGATGTCTCCTGATTTCAAAATGCATCATGGTGAAACTCAAATACTCAATTTTGCAAATAGCCACACGAGAGCCTCAAGACTTATTTGCAACAAAAATGAACTACTCACCAACTTTCTCGGCTTTTATCCTTTGCTTCCTTCTCATATTTCTGGATGGTCCTATCATCAACTTGACCACTCAAAAACAATAGCTGCGGCTCGCAAGAAGGGTTCTGGTTTTTTGTTCCGTGATCGTTCTCGATTTTGGTTCTTGGTCTCTGTAAGATATGGTTTTGTCAAGTAACTCGTAAATGGTTTTGTCAAGTAACTCGTAAATGGTTTTGTCAAGTAACAAGGGATAGTGATAGGTTTTGCACAAGAGAAAGGACAAGTTCGATCGTACTTGGTAGCAGTGACAGGTGCAGAGGTGCTGGTTACTGATGCCCTGACATCCCCCAACTTCTTTTTGGGTACTCTCAGTTGCTGCTCATCGCATCCCATTTCGTTGGTTCTTTGCTCATTCTGTGTTGTTCTTGCAATCAGTGCGGACGCGGACCTCCTACTGCCCGGCAAGAGCAGGTTCTGTCCCACAGTCGCCTGCAGTCCTGCACTGGAGGGGGGAGGATTTGGCCATCTGAGTTGACCTGCCGTGCGTGGCCAGACTTGACCTCACACAACGCAATCAGTTCACCAACTAACGTCGCACTTGGGCCGTAATCGCGTCATTCAGCCACCGGCCATGTATTTTGATTTTTGAAGTATACTGGTTTAACCAGTCTGGCTAGGATATTTTCCTCAAGTTTGCGCAAACCGTGGTGGTATCCCAGTCTACTCTGCTGACCGAAAACACGCGTACCGGTGTGGCGGACCGGCTGTTCTCGTTTAGGCTTACACTTTAGACGCCAATCTTTACAGGCAGCCAGCAAATGGCATCCCTGTCATAAATCATTTTTACATAAACAATGGAGCAAACTCGAAGACAAAGCTCATTCATCCTGAACACACATACGAATGTGGCAATTCCTGCCAACTCCGGGAGAAATATGTGCAGGGTACATTAGCAACTTATGGTTTACATTCGGCTCAACAAACCAGACGCACCAGATTTCGGTGACTGCTCATCATCCCGATCAGGTTGGATGTTCAGGTCAATATGGTTCTTGACGGGAGAGGATGTCACCTTGTGATCCACGGCCATGTCTTCGGGTCCATCGGCAATTCCATCTGCTTTCCGAGGGGAGCTGGTTGCACTGGCACTGGCTACTGGCGGGACGGACACAGCTTGTGTGACCTTCTCACTGGATTGGCCTGTCTCTTTCTTGCGAGGCGTATCTGTTGTCGCCTTCTTCTCGCTTCGAAGCATGAGCGTCCTGAAGCGGCGGCGAACCGTCATACAAACGTTACAGGTGCATGTCGGCTTGTGCTTTGGACCCTTCCCGCTTGGTGGTTGGATGCAGACGATGCATGAACAGCCGGGACGATGACGAGGATGTTTTGTTGTTGGCTGCGAAAGAAGAGCTTCACCTTCGCCAAGAATTGCAAGGTTTGCAAGTGTGTCCAGCCCATCTGAAGCATCAACAGCATCAGATTCCATCCTCAATTTGGGCTTTTTGGCTACAACAAACCATTAAATACAGTTATAGATTATCATACAGGTAAATGAAACTTCGAACATACTCCGTTCCAAATTGTAAGTCGTTTTGGCTTACTACGTATCTAAACATAATGGTTTATAGCAAATTGGAACGTAGTAGTAGACATTACACAAACTATCTTACATAGTGTATATCTAGGTATGTAGCAGAAGCTAGTAGACATACCGCTATCTTACATACTAGTACACATTACACAAACGAAGTAGGCTTTACTATGTATCTAAACATAATGTATATCGAGGTATGTAGCAGAAGCTATGTAAAAGCCGGAACGACTTGCAATTTGGAACGGGGTAGTAGACATCACACAAACTATCTTACATAGAATAATGAAGGGATGTTATGCAAATTGGGCCTACCTTTAAAATGCATGACTCCCACTCCCTCCATTTCTAAATATGTGCCCTTTAGGACAAGCTGATTAGTGCATTCTTTGACTAGCTAGCTTGTCCTAAACGCCACATATTACAAACGGAGGAACTACAATGCAAGAAATCCCAATACCGCTACCAACAAAAGGACCCAACAGAACGAAAACAAACATAGCCCATTATGTAATGGGTTGGGCAAGCTCCACCATGCATTTTTCTGAAAACACAAGATTAGCTTGGATTCCTTTTAATGCAGCTAAGTACCTAGCTATAGCATGCACTAGGACTGTGGCATGCCTCGATACAAGTAGCAATGAGCCATCTTTCATGATCTAAACTTTTTCTTGTGTTACAGCTCTATGCAGAGTACAAAGTTCATAGTGGATCGATCCACTTTTTCTGTCTGAAATGCATCTTTGGCATTTTTATTTGGAAAGAGACACTAATGAAAATGCTAATTCTGCAGAAGCACATATAAAAACTACAGAGGGCATGTGTACCATACCATGTTTTATAGGAATGAGTTCTGCAAGCTCCTCCATACTTATTTCCTGTGCAGGTTCGCAAGAAGACCTAGAAAAAAAAATACAGGTGTTTAACTGAATAACTAAGATGTAGTGATGAGTAAACCAAGCAGTTGCAAAATAACTCAATGTTTTTAAGGCGTCGCTTTGGCGTCGCCTAATCGCCAAGGCGCTCCAGGCCAGACGATTTGGCAGACGACTCGCCTCAAATTCGTATGGCGTCCGCCTTAGGCCTGTGGCGTCCGGAAAACGTCGCTTTGGCGTCCGATTCTCCCCAGATCGAGCAAGGCGGGCGCCATACGGGATGCTCGCGGCGGGAAAACGCGGGAGCGCGGGAGAAAGGATGGGGGAAAAGAGCAGTCCCGCGCGCAGAGATTAGGCGCGCGTGGAGAGAGGAGCGCGGGAGAAATCAGAGAGCAGAGAGAGGAGCGCTCACGGGGAAGACGGACCTACCTGCTCGCCCGCGTGAACGCGTTCGCCCGTGCCGCCGGGAGAAGCTGCTGCCGGCGAGCCTCCGCCTCAAGAATAGGCTCCTCCTCCCCCTCCCCTCTTCCCCATCCGCGCGAGGAGCAGCCGCCGGCGGGCTGCTGTTTCCCCGCCGCCTCCTCTGGTCCTCCATCGAGCAGGACACGAGCCACTCCGCCTCCCCCTACCCTCTTCCCCATCCGCGCGACAGGCTGCTGTTTCCCCGCCTCCTCTGTTCCTCTTCCACTATCGAGAGAGAGAGAGAGAGAGAGAGAGAGAGAGAGGTGGGCAGAGGCGGAGGGAACGGGAGGGAAGAGACAGAGAGATGGGCGGAGGTGGAAGCTGCGGCGGCGGCGCAGTGCAGGAGAGACCGAGAGAGATGAAGACACGGGCTACTAGGGTGAGGGCCACATGGGCTGCTTGGTGCACGTGGGCTGGGCTTCTTACTCCTCCTTTCTTTTTCTTTTTTTCCTTTCCTTTTTTATTTATCATCTATATACTGCTCCTAGTTTGCTCAAAAAAATCTATATACTGCTCTGAGCTGCTGTTTTAAAATTTTCTTTAGTTGGTAAGGCGTCGCCTCGCCTTACGCCTTACTCGCCTAAGCGTAAGGCGGTAGTCACTCGCCACGCCTCGCCTTACCGCCTTGAAAACATTGAAATAACTATTCCATCCGTTCCAAATTATAAGACGTTTTGGCTTTTCTAGATATGTCATTTTTACTTCGTATCTAGATTCTACACGTAGTGTATACATAACAAAAACTATGTATCTAAAAAAGCCAAAACGGCTTATAATTTGGAATGGAGGGAGAATATTTAGCTGTCTTGACATAACATACAACTAACTGCTCATTTAGATATATGGTTGTCACAATTGTGTATGATGTTCTCATGATGTGGGGAAAAACACTATTATTTTAAGAAACATGTCCAGTTTTCAGTTATGTTGCCTATTTAATATAGAAAGGTCATGCAATTCTGTTACCATATAGATATAGAATTCTTAGGACAGATTAGTGCTCAAAGGAAATTACCCATGTACCCCTATTTATTGAAGATAAACATGACTGCAATCTCAAACTGATATGGCCAAATCTATTGTCCAAGAGGTAAAACATCAAGTTTTTTTTGGACATTTTTTTTAATCCTAGACCATCAATTTTTCTGGGATGGAGGGAGTAATTAGCATATCACCATACATGCATATCTTCTAGAACACCCGAGAAACAAAATTAATACTTTCCACCCAGTGCTAAACACAGTTTAACAGCTGGAAATAGTTCCATACAATCCTAAGCAGCTCCAGTGCTCAATTTCAATAGTGATACTTTAATCCTAGGTTTACTCATTCATAGAAAGCTATCAACATTCTTCATGCACTTTACATACAGACTCGCATAAAAATTTCCAAATCCATCACAGAAAAATGCATCTAACGTTTGGTTCTTGGATGAATCCTTGCCTCGCCTTGACCTAGCTAGGTGATCGAAGGAAGGTCTTTGGATTCCAGGCAAGTCGTCCTCGGAGTCTACGCCGGCAAGCTTTTTGCTTGCTAAGGTGGGAGAGCGATTTTAGCTCACCCGAGCTGGCAAAGTGAGCTCGCTCGTGCAGGCAAGGCTAGGCAAAACTAGTCTGGGAACTGAACTGATTGATGTAATGTGTTTAGCACTGGGTGCAAAGTAATGTGTCCCTATGCATAAATAATCACATAAAAGAATACTGACTAGGTGCTATCATATGGTTGAAGTAAACAAGAAAAAAGTCACCTTACTACTGCAAGGTACATAGGTGATACTTCAAAACTTACACGAATTCAGCAGCTTATAATCGAATATGTATGTTGAAGTCAAATAACATATCCATGAATTGTATTCTATGGATTAGAGAAAACATTTGCTGGACAAGAGAGTTCTTGAACATATAGGTGGGATTAATTTTGAAGGAATAAAATATATAAGCACATGCAAGTATAGTTGCATCAAGTCAGTGAAAAGTGTAATGTGGTATTCTGAACAGACATTCTATCTAGTACATGTGCAACTGGATTATGTAGTACATAGGAGGCTACAAGCATCATATACTTCATAGAACATGTTCAATGATGAAATTCTATGTGATGCCTCTTTTTATATAGCAAACTTCAGAATTCAGATTAAACAATATCAAGTGATTCTTTGTCTAACATTTTGCTACAGATTTTGATTACACGTACATGGAATAAATTATTATTACAATCAATACAGCATATACATAAAGACCAGATCACCAGACTGGCTTTTGGGTTAAGATTTATTTCCAAGTACACGACTTTGAATGAAATGCTTTGAACGAAAAAAATACTTTGCTGCCATGTGGGACCCATGGATGCAAAGATGATTCATCATGTTTTCGTATGCCACAAAAAATAAAATGGGCACAAATTGTCTTAAAGGAACAATGAGAGAAGATCACCTTTCTGGATCCCATTTATTGTCAGACCAGGTCCATTTGGAGGGCAACAGGGCATCTATTGGGAGTTTCCTCCATTTGGAACAATCCTCACATTGGGCCCATTGATGGTTCGAACTGTTAAAGTGTTGTTAATTTAAATTAGTGCCACTGATTCACTTCATAACTCATATCTAGGAAGCATTAACAGCTATTACACATTGAATTTGAACCACTTCTATGTAAAAACACAAACAAATAGAAAATAGCTTGATACGTATGGCGAGGAAAACAAATGGTATTAGCATGAACATCAACAAAAGCAGTTAACGTTCATCACACCAAATTGTCAAATAGTCTTTACCCTCTCCTTTATAAGTCAAATTGGGATTGTTTTCCCTGCTATATAAAAAGTAAATAGCCACACTTATAGCGAAGGCAAGAATGCAATGGTTATTTACAATTCAATGCAACAATAAGTATATGTGGGTTCATTCTAAGCACATTTTACTGTTCTCACTTCACAAGATATTTAAAAAACGTGAGAAGAAAAAGAGGAACCTAGGGGAAAAAAATCACTACAGTAGTGTGCTTGTAATGAAACAGAAGCGGACACACAAAACATAGCATCTATTTTATCAGTAATATAAACAGTGATGTCTCCTGATTTCAAAATGCATCATGGTGAAACTCAAATACTCAATTTTGCAAATAGCCACACGAGAGCCTCAAGACTTATTTGCAACAAAAATGAACTACTCACCAACTTTCTCGGCTTTTATCCTTTGCTTCCTTCTCATATTTCTGGATGGTCCTATCATCAACTTGACCACTCAAAAACAATATTTGTCCTCCAGTAGTTGATTTTCCAGCATCTGGATCCATGCAACAACGAAGTTAATATTAACACATTTATTTATGACCTTTAACAAATGGAAGCAACCATGAAATACACCACAACCATTGTGATTCTTAAATATGCCAGTCAAGAACAATAAGCAGACAATAGAAAAATATAATTGGCGCAAGGTAGAAGAAGCTAAAAGCGAAGAATTGTAAGCAGATAATATCAACTACTGATACTCAGAGAAGTGAATCAGTGTAAAAAAATCTCAGCCAACTTGCTCGGAACCTGGGAGGCTGGGACACACAATCTGGCACTCTTTCCAGTTTTCGTAGAGCTAGAGCTCAAACAGGGCCATAATGATCAGAAAGAGAAGCAAAAGCTTCCATCTTGAAGCATTCAAGGATGAAGGAAGAGGGAAACAAGGGAATATGTCATGGCAGAGGGAAAGTACATGCTGGAATTAGAAACATGAGCCATAAAGCAGACTGTTGAGTTATCACTGATGACTGTAGTTCAGCTGCTGTAAATCAATTACACTAACCTTTTACTGTAGAGCCCTTTATTAGCACTTTAGTTCAAACTTTTCAGCAGTAGATGACGTACAAGGATACAAAATACACTAGGCGTTCTCAGGGGGTGACTCCGCCTAGCGCTTAGGAGAAAGGATACCAGACTACTGGAAATTTACTAAATCATGATGACCTCTTGACATTTAATTAATGGCGAGCCCTGCTGGCAGTGTGCACTATGAAAATTGCACGTTCCCATTAAACATCGGAAGATTTATTTAGGGCTTAAAGGAATAGGCAAGAAAAAAAGAAAACTAGCATAAAACTCCAATAAGAAATTCAAATGTGGAACTCCAGTAAATCAACTGATCAAGAATCAAAAAGTATGTCATATATTGAACAACAAAACACACATAGATAGAAAACAGATTTTTAAAATTGTAAACTTAAGTCAAAACAATCAATGAACTAATTTTTCCAACATAGAATAGATTCAATGTCATCTTGTTATTTTGATGGATTCAGATTAGGTTGATATGTTACAATCTTTTGGCCTGTAACTAATGAGAGTTTGCAAGGAAAATATTTTAAGATTCCAGATGAAAATATCAATTACATGGAAAATAGAGATCTTTGTCTTTCAATCTCCACTGAAGCATTAAATATGATAAAATGGCCCCATCTAAGTTTCAAAGTATCAAGATATTTACATCCAATCATGAACCACCAAAGAACAGCTAAATTCTCCCACAAACCAAATCTTTCCACCATCTAATAGTTAACCACGTTACACAACCATACATCAGACACAGTCAACAATTACACAGGAACACATCAATCAATTAAGTATTCTATAAGCACAAATCTAGCTAACAATAAAATAATGTTAAAGAAAGAAGGCAGTGAGGAAACTGAACTTACCAACATGGCCAATGAAAACCACATTCAAGTGTCTTTTTGTTTCATCTACATCGTCTTCAACCACATGAGCATCTTCTTGAGTAGCAACTGCACTGAAAGAAAAGTAGGGTTGTATAAGAGTCTGTATAACAATAAGAAAAAACTACAGGCCCAAGCAGTATCGACTATTTTGGAATTGTAATAATGAAATGCACATCAGATAAATAAACATGACTCAGTTTCTGTGCAGCAACATGAAGCAATAGTTCAAACCATCATTCAGATGAAAATACCCAAACATCAAAATACAACAAAACCTGGGCCTAGATCAACAGCCTCTCTAGGAAATTTCCTTGAAGCTCAATGGACGAAGTACATTAATAATCAAAATTGAAAATCAGCTTGTCAATTAAAAGCCACTTTTCATCAAAAAAGGAGAACTATAAAGGCAGATCCAAATAGTTGGCTTCATTAAGTGAAAAGGCGGGGCGTACCCAGTGCAGAGAGCTCCCACTCTGTGCAGGGTCTGGGGAAGGGTGTCAGTGGCAAGCCTTACCCTCGCCTGTGCAATAGCAAAGTACGACGTGCGTGATTTTACAGCAGATGTCAGAGGGCCAGATTACGCCAGAGGGAGAGGAAGGAAAGAAGAATCCGCTGGATCAGGGACATGCAGCCGGGCGGGCAGGGCCAAGCCTTGCCGTCCGTGTGCCGTCCCAGACGGGTAGGGCTGAATACCAGACCAGTCTGTCGATGGATCGATTGATGCGCGAACAGAAGTTGCGGGTGCCGGGAAACCATTCAGAGCGGTAGAGACGATGCTACCGAAGGTAGTGCATGCCCGCTGCCTAGTCTGTTGCGGCAAGCCAAGGTAACGTCTCGGCGCCATAGGTCATGGCGCCGACCACTAAATTTAACCTAACACCTTAGTTTTACCGTGAGACGGATATATAAAATTTTGGCTAAGTCCCTAAATTTACCATGACTTGGACATTGTTAAATTCTAAGTTGTCCATGAGATGGTAAATTTACCGTGAGATGGACAACTTAGAATTTGACTAAGTCTTTAAATTTACCATGAGATGGACATGCTGAAATTTGTGGGACAGACATATGCAAAAATGGCTAACTCTAGAGTTTTACCATGACTTGGACATTGACAAATTTAAAATTTTACCATGACTTGGATATTGAGAAATGTGGCTAACTCTAGAGTTTTACACTGACTTTTGAGCACTTAAAACAACATAGAAATACTTAGGATAAAAAATGATCTAGGGTTCATGTTGATGAACGAGCCTAAAATTGTTTCTAAGTGTTGGATCAATAGTTAACACCCTTTTTCATGATGCAGTTTTGACCATAGTAAAATTATAGTTTTTTTTAATATAAAGTTTGACCTTTAATAAAAGTTGTAGTTTGAGTTGAGTACAACAAACTTTGTTTTTGGACCTAAACCTAAATCAGTTTTTAACATGGTCAAATAGTGACCACAAGTTTGAATACAGTGCTATGTTGTAGCAGTGAATTGACATGTTTGTGATATTTTATCTTCCAAATTTGTATAGCAACTCAATTTAATATCTTACTACGAGTTTGAGTACTCTCTGAGGATATGACAACAAAACAAGTCTCATCAAGTTTGGACTTAGCCACGGTAAAAAATCAGACCATCTCGTGGTAAATATACATATGCCCATCTCATGGTAAATCACAGATTTAGACAGATTGTAACATATCCAAGTCACAATAAAATTCAAATTACATATCCATGGTAATTCTAGTCTCTAAGTCATAGCAAAAATTCAGACTTAGCCATTTTTGCATATGTCTGTCCCATGGTAAAAATCAAATTTGACAATGTCCAAGTCATGGTAAAAATTCAGGCTTAACAAATTTCAGCATGTCCATCTCATAGTAAATTTAGGGACTTAGCCAAAATTTTATATATCCATCTCACGGTAAAACTAGGGTGTTAATTTTATATATCCATTTTGGCATGCTCGGCGTCAGCGTCAACGGCGCCGAGCTCGGCGCCAGAGTGACTGGCGCCGAGCTTCCTTCCATGTAAGTTTGCCCTAGCCCAGGGGCTCGGCGCCAGCATCGATGGCGCCGAGCTAGGGTCCATTTTCTGAATTCTTTCTGCCAGGGGTCTATTTGTGAGAAACTTCCGAAAAAATGGCTAAAAAGTAAAAAATTCGGGGGCTATGCTTCCAAGTGACGAAGTTGACGTCGCCGCCGCCGACAGTGTTGCCCAGGACCCCCCAGGTTGGACGGTAGCGCACAGGTGGCCGCTCGGACAAACTCCATGTCGTCGTGCGCACGGGTTGCACGGAGTCGAGCGGCTAGCTCAGGCATGGCGTGCTGCCCTAGAGCGCCCGGTGGTGGGCCGCACCCATGCTGGCGACCGCGAGGCCGAGCTCCGCCCAGTCGCCCTCGAATGTGCGCTGCAACGCCTCCGTGGAGGCCCCCTGGTGACGGTGCCTGTTCATCGCACCCGGCGGACGTGCCACGACCGTTCAAAATAACATGTTTTCAGGTGCGCTCGTCTTTCATCAGACACTAAGCACTCGAAAACAAGCTACATCGAACGGTTCCGTCGAGCACAACCCAAAGAAGAACTTGAATAATCCACGTTTTCCCCCAGAATCTAATAATGAGAACGAGTTTACAATACTTAGTCCATTTCATACAACAAGAGCTCTTAGAAATATATTATTACAATACCAAATTCAGAGTGCGGAATTTAAACAGCGGAATTACAATAAACGTCTAACGATAAGATACAAGGATCCGTCTGTACCCACCAGAAAAATCCTTCACACAACAGCTACTCGTCAAGCTATAACAGGGATAAACAAACCCTGAGTACACAATGTACTCGCAAGACTTACCCGACTAGTCGGAATAATTTTCCGACTCTAAAAGATATGATAGGCTTTATGGTTTGCCGGATTTCCTTTTTACGAAAAGCAATACTAGTAGTGAATCATTATGTATGTTTTTTATTAGCAGTCATGATTAGTTCATTATCTAACCATTTTATATAAGCACATGTTCTACTTTCAAGCAAGAGTTGAGCAATCAGATCCATTTCACCATCTTTTATCTTTCAGTTCTTACTACGGTGCTAGATCGTAGATAAGTCGTACCGTATTACACGACGATTTGCGAACCAATGTAGTCCCAGCTGGGTACCCCGAAACACACGTCCCACTTGTACCCCAGGCACAAGCAGGACCAACCAACCACTCTCCTGTCAAGGGGTCTAGGTCCCCGTCTAAATTTGGACTCAAAGCCCCCACATCTGAGTCTCCGACTCAGTGTGGTGCTTAGACCTCCACTATCCTCGCCTCCAATCAGTCGATCCGAAAAGAGCCAGAACCCACGACAAGAGAGCAACGAGCCTTCCCTGCTCCCATAAATAAGTATGTGCTCAGAATAATAATTCTGTGACCTGACTAGAATCCAATGCAACGGCCGGTCCTTAACCGACACGGACAGGAAAAACAGTGTAAATAAGCTATGCCCCGTTGGCCACAGGACACAACCTCTTACACCCACCAATACTAGTACCATATCCCTGCCCGGTCTCCATTTCTTTTCACCATTTATCATGAGAGTGATAATAATAATCACCTATTACGAGTAACGACAGGTTACTCACGCTACCGATAGCCTAAGCATAGCAGCTACTCGACCTATGCTAGTAGGACTCATAGGTAGGTTTATCTATGCATGTAGTTTCAATATAAATCATGTAACGTAAATGCACATCACACATATATATATCCAGTGATTATTTAAAATAAGGGTTATGCACCGAGGCTTGTCTTAGACAGGCGTGGTGTCAGCTCAGTCAGTCAGTGGTGGCTCTGGGACCTCCTCCTACATGAGGATCACCTCCTCATACTCCTCGATCACCTTCTCAAACTCGTGATCTCTGATGGTCACGATCTCCGCCAACTCGTCCTCTACATGCATGCGATGATAATGCAACACTTAGCATTTCGGCAACAGCAACTCTTAAAATAAGAACACACATGATAAACTACTAAGCTAGCTCTAATGACTAAGATACTAAGCTAACTATCATCTTCCTCAAGTAAAGGGTTGAACAGTTAGCTTTACAAATAAAGAATATATCTCTATTTCTACTAATGATTTAATGTATATTAGAACAAAGAGCATTTAACTACCCTTATGTTAGGTCTATTCTAAAGCTACAAAACTTACAGTGAGCACATAATAATACCATGAAGCTACTGTAAAATTTTCAAAGCTAAAGCTATCACCATTTTGTCACAAAAAATCCTATAATATTTAACCTACTAATATTAAGCACTCTCAAATGATTTACTAGCTCCTAGTATCAACAAGTATATATTTGAACTAAATACATTAATAGATAGAGCACAATTTTAGGAACTTAACAAAATTTATTTCACAATTTTTAGATACCTACATGATTTTATATAATTTACCAAAGATCAGCTCAAAAATACAATTGAAAAGCTATTTCTATTCTCCACGAAAAAGATAAACTCATTTCGGCCCAACACGGCCAACGCAGCACAACACACGCACGCGTGAGCGCACGGCGTCCCATAGGCGCGACCCACATGAGGCTGGCCTGCAGCGCGAGGCAGCCCGCGACGGGGGAATCCTGTGCGCGCTGGCACATTAGCAAAAACGCCCCTAGACAACGAGCAAAACAACCCGCAGTAAAACGTTACTATTTCTATAGACAACAACTTTGCAACGGAACCCTCGGATCTTTCTCCTCTTTACAATGGCAAGGTCCTCGACCATCCCCGCGTGCGCCGGCGTGGCGAGCGGTGGCACTAGCACTGGCACTTACGTCGACCACATGGAACCCACGCTGACCTATCTACGAGGCCGATGCTCACCTAGGGTTCGACGCGAGACAATGGGTGGTGGTTGCACGAGCAGGGGGGAAGCAGAGCGGGCTCTCCCCAGCGACGGATGACCTATAATGGAGGCAACCGCGTTTTGGTGAGCCACATCGCTAACATGATGGTAGAGATAGGGAATAAGCACTAGGGGCACATCGTGAACCCAGCCGAAGTGGTGGTTCAACCGGTGACTACCTGAGCAGGGCTGGCCACGTGCGCGCGACGAGCACGGCGACGAGCCACGGCGGACACGATCACGTTAGTGACAGCGGGGTGGCGGTAGCGCTCCCACTGGCATGCGCATGGTGGAGAGGGAACCAAGGCGAGCTAGTGGTGCAGAGGAATTGGCGCGAGGCGAAGTGGTGGAGGTTGGCCACGGCGCGGGCGGTGATGGGCCTTAACGGCACGGCGGCGGGCAAAGCTCCAAAATTGGAGCTTGGCGTGATGCGAGTCAAGGCAAGGTGGGGTCGGTTGAAGAGGGGGCGTGAAGGCGGAGACACGAGCACGAGTAATTGATGAGAGGTGCTTGCTCTCTGGCTTCACCGTGACGTGACACGACGGTGGTGAAAATAGAGGGAGAAAGAGGGAAATAGAGAGACGACGTAGCAAGTGGGCTCGACTCGTCCTTACCTTGGCGGGGTGCGAGCGGCGAGGTCGAGAGGTCCACGCGCCGGCACTAAGAAAAACACGTGCGCACATCCGACCAGCGTGGCCCATGCGCCGCAGTGCCATAAATGGCATGGCGACGGTAGCTCGCCCACGTGCGCGCGACAGAGGCGACACGCAGAGGACCAGCAACAGCGTAGAGGTGCAGCGGACTGGCGTAGATGCAATGATAATGCGACGACAGTGGCAGCGTCACATTGCGAGGAGTGTCGGCAGTGTGGACGCTACGACAGCGCAGCGTGGCCACGGCGACACCCATGGCGGCAGCGAGAGGTAAGGCAGCAGGGCATAGGGATAATGGCTCGCTGCGGCCGGCCTCGGCCAAGCCCAGTGAAAAGTCCAGATGGCGGACTAGAGGGGGTGAATAGTCCTTTCTAAATTTAATCACGCCGGCTAACCGAAACAAATACGGAATTAAAACAATTGGTCTAGCCAAAACTACACCCCTCTATCGAAGTTCACAAGCACCTTATAAAGATCCTAATTAGGAAACAAAGGAGCCAGGTTTGCTAGAGCTCACCTATCTAATTCTAGGAGCAAGGTCACACAAACCTATGCCACTAGTATTTTGCACATCGGGAAGCTCCTACACAATTATAGTAAGCAAAAGCATAAAGCTACTAAGCTCACTAGCAATGCTCAATAACAAGACAACCAATGCCAAATTAGAGAGCGCAAATACTTAGCTATACAAACTAAGCAATATGACTAACAAGGTTAGACAAACCAAATTAGCCATGCAATGGAGCTACTTCTATGCTACACAAGCAAGAAGGTAACTAGTGAGCTACAGAAGCTAACTAATTACCAGAGCAACTACACAAGCACAATGTATATGAAAGTAATTACAAGCTTGTGTAAGGGGATTGCAAACCAATGGGAAGAACAATGTTGACACGGTGATTTTTCTCCCGAGGTTCACATGCTTGCCAACACGCTACGTCCCCATTGAGATAAGCTCCAAGGTTGCCGCCGGTCCTCTTGCTAGTGGTGACCCGCAAGTCACACTCTCCGATGTGGAGTGCTTACCACAAGCTCTAGCACTTGACCCGGTTGGACCACTTGTCGCCCTTCGCGTCTCGCTCTACTAGAGTTGCCTTCGCGGCTCCCGCGGGGCGAGGACAATGCCCCTCACAAAGCTCTTCTCCAGAGCACCGCACAAGTTTCTTGCGGGCTTCGACGGAGACCACCACTAAGCCGTCTAGGAGGTGGCAACCTCCAAGAGTAACAAGCACCACCGGCTTGCAACTCGATCACCTAGTGCCACTCGATGCAACCTCGTGATGCAATCGCACTAGAATCGCTCACTCACTCGATCGGATGAACACTATCAAGCTTAAGTGAGTTAGAGGGCTCCCAAGCACTACCACATAAGCCACCAAGGCTCTAGTGTGCTCAGCAACCAGCCCAAGGCCGACCAATGCTTGGTTTTATAGCCCCCAAGAAAATAGAGCCATTGTACCCCTTCACTAGGCATAGTTCGGGGCGACCGGACGCGCAGGTCCAAGTGACTGAACGCGCCGGTCCCTATGTCCGATCACTGTACCGCCTTCACGTGGCACTAGCCGTTTGAAATAGCCATTGTCGCCAATGACTGCCTCACACGCGTGCCTTCATCCACCGATCGGACGTGCTGCTTAGCTTGACCGGACTCACCACACCTCAGCGTCCAGTCAACAACAGAGAGCTCCTAGAGCCTCCAAAATACGATCGGACGCGTCCGTTCGCATGTGACCGGATGCACATGTGCGTCCGATCTTCTCTGGCCTCTCGCGCCTGCCTGCGTCAGCGTACGTTAGCACTGACCGGACGTGGCCCCTGCGTGTCAGGTCACTTTCAACACCAGCGTCCGGTCGAAGCTCGAAGCCTGCGCCTTCACTGCCGAGCATGACCGGACGCGTAGGTCCCCTCGGAGCCAGCGTTCGGTCACCTCCAGTGACCACTTATCACCTCTGTTTCTTCACCAAGTTGATCTGTTTCAACTCCAACTTCTTTCTCCTTTGCAAATGTGCCAACATCAATAAGTGTACACCACTATGTGTATGTGTGTTAGCTTTTCACAAACATTTTTAAGGAGTTAACCACTCAACTTGTCACGCCACTCGATCCTAGCAACGATGCAAAGTTAGATCGCTCAAGTAGCACTAGATGACCGATATGCAAACAAGTTTGCCCCTCTTGATAGTACGACCATCTATACTAAACCCGGTCATCAACTTCTCTACGCACCTATGACCGGTGAAATGAAATGCCCTAGGTTATACCTTTGCCTTACTCATTCCATTCCATCTCCTCCAATGTTGATGCAACACATGCACTAACACGATCAACAATGATATGATCCACTTCATATCATCACATGATCATATTGGTTCATCGATCTTGACTTCACTTGCTCTTCACCGTTGCCTCGGTCCATCGATGCTAAGTCATCACTCAACTTGCCCTTCACACTTGCAACCGGTAAGTCGAGCCAAGTCATGTGTTGATCTTCTCCGCCTTGATCACATGACTCAATATCATGTCTCATGTGCAATGAGCTCCTTCATCATCACATGTGTGAGCTGTGCAACATCTCTAAGCCATTTCCACCTCCATGGCATATGTTGCTCATACACATATATCTATGGACTAATCACCTATGTATCTCACATAAACACAATTAGTCCACCTAAAGTTGTCACTCAATTACCAAAACCAAACAAGGACCTTTTAATCTCCCCCTTTTTGGTAATTGATGACAACTCTACAAAGATATGGAAATTAAGCTCTTTTGGATTCATGTTGCTTGCCCAAGCAATTTTATCATGTGTAAATGATTTTGGACAAGTACCACAAACCCGAAATGGTAGTATTAGCTCCCCCTACATATGTGCTAGAGTGTTTGGTTTGAAGCTCACACATATGCATAGATTGGAATTGTGGGAGAGTAATTACTACCAAATGGTGCTAAGGTGTACAGAATAAACCTTTAAAGTGTGATACCAATCGGAGTTGCACTTTTAATACCATCCTTAGCACCATGAGTAGCTAGACAACAAAAATACTAGAAACCCCGTGAGATCAACATTATAAGCAAGGTTCTAGTGCCACGTGTAAAAATACAAGTCTAGCTACCATCCTATGCATGCTAGTTATCAAATCATCATTCAAGTTCTACAACTAGCATACACCACACAAGCATGCATATCAAATTTAAAAAATTTATGCAATGCAAGCAAGCATATGACTATGCGCATATCAAATGCAACCAATCAAAGTTCATGAGCTTGCTCCCCCTACTTGTGTGCTTCTCTTGTCCAAGAATTTTGATCCTTTCACATCCTTCAATGTTGCTCCATCTTTCTTTGTCCATGTCCATGTGCAACCTCTACTTCTTTGTCTCAATATCTTCCAAAGCTTTCATATCTTTGTACAATCTCTCCCCTTTGTCATCAATTTCCATAAAAGGTGTGCTTCTCATTTATGCAAATGTTTGCATTTAGGGTAGATGGTTGAAGCTTGAATCTTGCATTTTTTATGGACATCACTTGATTGTTGGAATGACACCACTTGTATCCCTTGAGATACCACACATAGGATCTTCGACCTTGATACCAATTTATGGGACACCTCAACCTATGTCATAGCTGAAAGCTCTAGTTTGGTTTTGGTGAATTGATGAAACCCTAAGTGCTAACCTAGTTTATCAAGTGATCATGAGATAGGTAGCACACTTCAAGTAGAGAAGCTAATGAAGATCATAGCATGACAATGGTGATGGCATGGCGATGATCAAGGGCTTAAACTTGAAAAGAAGAAAGAAAAAACAAAAAGCTCAAGGCAAAGGTATAACTTGTAGGAGCTATTTTGTTTTGGTGGTCAAGACACTTAGAGAGTGTGATCACATTTAGGTTTGATAGCCATACTATTAAGAGGAGTGAAACTCGTATCGGAATGCGGTTATCAAAGTGCCACTAGATGCTCTAACTCATTGCATATGCATCTAGGATCTAGTGGAATGCTAACACCCTTGAAAATATTTATGAAAATATGCTAACACATGTGTACAAGGTGATACACTTGGTGGTTGGCACATTGGAGCAAGGGTGAAGAAGTTAGAAGTGAAAATAGAGGAGATGCCAGCGTCGGTCAAAGTGACCAGACGATGGATCCAAAAGCACCAGACGCTGACTGCCTGCGTCCGGTCGTGCTGACTGGCGGTACAGTGGCTAGGGTTTACCACCGGACGCTGGGCTGTGTCCGGTCAAGGTGGACCGGACATGTCCGGTCGAGGAAAACTGGTTTTTGACCCTTACTGTACTCGACCGGACGCTGTGGCTCCAGCGTCCGGTCAGTTTTACCAGAGTGTCCGGTCAACTTTGTAGCTGTTGGAATCTGACGAACAATGTTTGAAGCTGGTGACATGTGGCGTTCATCAGGGGACCGGACGCTGAGTCCAGGGTCCGGTCAGTAAGACCGGAGCGTCCGATCAGAGCACAGTGTGCCCAGTGAAGGGGTACAACGGCTCTATTTCGTGGGGGCTTCTATTTAAGCCCCATGGCCGGCTGTGGCTCATATCTTTGGCCATTATCATTGACATAGCAACCTTGTGAGCCTAGCCAAAGTCCTCCCACTCATCTCCATCATTGATTCATCATCATAGTGAGATTGGGAGTGATCCAAGTGCATTGCTTGAGTGATTGCATCTAGAGGCACTTGGTGATCGTGTTTCACTGTGGATTTCGCTTGTTACTCTTGGTGGTTGCCGCCACCTAGACGGCTTGGAGCAGCGAGGATCGTCGAGCGGAGGTGGTGATTGTCTCCGGCTCTGATCGTGGTGATTGTGAGGGGTTCTTGACCTTTCCCCGGCAGAGCGCCAAAAGGTACTCTAGTGAATTGCTCGTGGCTTGTGTGATCCTCATCTTGTGTTGGTTGTGCGACACCCTATTGAGGGTTTGGCGTGTGAAGCCAATTAGCGCGTGAACCTCCAAGTGAGTGAATCGCCACAACGAGGAGTAGCTTGCCGGCAAGCAAGTGAACCTCGGTAAAAATCATTGTGTTCATCATTGATTCCGAGGTGATTGGTCTTCATTGTTATTCATCCTTGTGATTGATTGGTTCACTCCTCTACACGGCGGTATAACTATCTTGATCACTCTCTTTACTTTATCGCAAACTAGTTGACAAGCTCTTTAGTGTAACTAGTTGTGAGAGCTTGCTTGCTTGCTTGGTGTGGCTCTTTAGTTAGCCTTTGAGAGCACACTAGCATAGGATAGTGTCATAGCTTTTGTGTGGATCGACACTATCTAAACTAGAATTGTGGTAGGTGGTTTGCTTTTTGAGTAGGCTAGCGCAACACTCGCTTCGCCTCATAATTGTCTAACCTTTTGTTAAGTGTTGTTGTAGAAATTTTATTAGGCTATTCACCCCCCCCCTCTAGCCATTAGGACCTTTCAAGTGGTATCAGAGCTGAGGTCACCGTTATTTGAGGCTTAACAACCTTCGGTATTAAAATGGCTCAAATCAACAACACCAAGAAGCCACCCCAATTTGATGGCTCCAACTATCCCTATTGGAAGACCAAGATGACAACTTATATCAAGTCAATCAATAGGAAGGTTTGGAAGGTGGTAGAAACAAAAATTGAGATTGAAGATTCAGAGAATCCCACCGTGGCCGAAGAAGTACTTCTCCAAAACAATGGCATTGCTCTAAGTGCTATTCATGATGCAATTGATGAAAGAACATTTGAGCAAATCAAGAATATTGAGATGGCTCATGAAGCTTGGAAGAAATTGAAAGAATCATTTGAGGGCACTAAGCCATGAAGGGTGCAAAGGTATATATTCTCAAAGAGAAGTTTGCAAGCTTCAAGATGAAAGAAGATGAGAGTGTGCCGGACATGTTCCATCGAATGGAAGTGATTGTAAATGATCTCAAGTCACTTGGTGAGAAGATAGAGGACAAGGACTTCTCCAATAAGTTCTTGAGATGTTTGCCCGCAAGATTTGGCATGTTGATCACCTTACTAGTGAGGAGCGGTTTGAACACAATGACACCAAACCAAATCTTGGGAGATATCATGACCGATGATGCTTATAGAGATGATGATGAGAAGGAAGAAAAGAGGGATAAGAAAGATGAGAAGAAGGATGAGAAGAAGAAGAGCCTGGCATTCAAAGCCACATCATCCAAAGGCAAAGCAAAGCAAGAAACATCAAGTGAAGAAGATGAATCTTGGGATGATGATGATGATGAGAAGATGGCTCTATTTGTCAAAAGATTTGGCAAGTTCATGGTGAAGAAGGGCTATCGTGCAAGAAGAAAGAAATCTTCATTCAAGAACAAAGAAGAGTCAAGAAGGTGCTTCAAGTGTGGAAGCAAAGATCATCTTGTTGCTCAATGCCCTTACAATAGTGAAAATGATGATGATAACAAGAAGAACAAAAAGAAGGACAATAAGGAAAAGAAAGAGAAGAAGGACAAGATGTCCTTCAAGAAGAAGAAGGGTGGTTCATATGTAGTCACTTGGGATAGTGATGCTTCCTCAAGTGATGATGATGATGATAGTGATGATCACAAGACCACCAAGAAGAAGGTTCTTGCAAGCATTGCCATAAATGAGAAGCCTTCTCTCTTCGAATCTTCATCATGCTTCATGGCTAAGGCCACTAAGGTACAATCTTGCGATGATGAAAGTGATGAAGAACATGATGATGATAATGAACATAAAAATGAAAATGATAGTGATAGTGATGATGATGAATTATTTGACATGCTAGAAGATGCTAGAGAACACTTTGATATCAAGAGAAGGGAATGCAAAAGCTTGCGTAAGGAACTAAAAGCCCTTAAGCAAGCCTTTGATGAGCTCAATGCATCTCATGAGAGGCTAGAGGAAGCCAATGAGAAGCTTGGCAAAGCTCACAAAAAGCTTGAAAAGGCCCATTCCTCTTTGCTTGATGAGCAAAACAAAAAGAAGCATGTTAATACTTATGATGTAGGTTTAACTTGTGAAATGATTGATGAATCACTATCTATGCCTATCATTGTTGCTCTTTCTAACCCTTCTTTTAGCACTTCCACTTCTACCTCATCTAGTAGTGATGGTCTTATTTGTGATGCCTCACTAGTGGTTGAGAATGAGAACCTCAAGAAGGAGGTCACTAAGCTCACTCACAACCTAGCTAAGGCTTATGGTGGTGAGGACCGCTTGCTTATGTGCTTGGGTAGCCAAAGAGCTTCTCTCTACAAAGAGGGATTGGGCTATACCCCCAAGAAAGGCAAAGCGGCCTTTGCTCCTCACAAGACTAGTTTTGTGAAGAACAATAGGTCAGGTTTTGCACTAGTTGCAAGCAAGTGGGTCACAAAGAGCAAGAATGCAAAAATAAGAACAAAAATGCTAATGTATCCTTTATTAAGCTTGATTCATGCTATATGCTTACTAAGGGTACAAATGGTGTAAAGGCTAAGTTCATTGGTAAACCATGGATGGGTTCAAAGAAGAAAGCCATTTGGGTGCTAAAGAGCCTAGTGACTAACCTTCAAGGATCCAAGCAAGTTTGGGTACCTAAAAAGAATTGATCTTCTTTTGTAGGTCAATTACAAAGCCAAAGGAAGGCATTGGGTTCTTGATAGTGGGTGCACTCAACACATGACCGGTGATGCAAGAATGTTCAACTCAATCAACACCAATGGCAATGATGGTTATGATAGTATCACATTTGGTGACAATGGCAAAGGCAAGGTCAAAGGGCTTGGTAAGATTGCAATATCCAATGACATGAGTATATCCAATGTGTTGCTAGTAGAGAGCTTGAACTTCAATTTGCTATCTGTGGCTCAATTATGTGATCTTGGATTCAAATGCATATTTGGGGTAGATGATGTAGAGATCATAAGTGTAGATGGCTCTAACTTAATCTTCAAAGGCTTTAGATATGAGAATCTATACTTGGTTGATTTCAATGCTAGCGAAGCTAGATTGTCTACATGCTTGTTCACTAAGTCTAGCATGGGTTAGTTATGGCATAGAAGGCTTGGTCATGTTGGAATGAAACAGTTGAATAGATTGATTAAGCATGACTTAGTTAAAGGGTTGAAAGATGTTGTGTTTGAAAAGGATAAGCTTTGTAGCTCTTGTCAAGCCGGCAAACAAGTTGGAAACACCCATCCTAAGAAAAGCATGATGAGCACTAGTAAAGCATTTGAGTTATTGCACATGGACTTGTTTGGGCCAACACAATACACTAGTATCGGTGGAAATAAATATGGCTTTGTGATAGTGGATGACTACACTAGATACACATGGGTATTCTTTCTAGTGGACAAAAGTGATGTATTTGCAACATTCAAATCATTTGTCAAAGGCATTCATAATGAATTTGAAACAACCATCAAGAGAGTTAGAAGTGACAATGGTAGTGAGTTCAAGAACACTAGAATTGATGAGTTATGTGATGAATTTGGAATTAGACATCAATTCTCGGCCAAATACACTCCTCAATCAAATGGCCTTGTTGAGAGGAAAAATAGAACACTCATTGATATGGCAAGGTCCATGCTTAGTGAGTACAATGTGAGTCAATCCTTTTGGGCCGAAGCTATCAACACGGCTTGCTATTGTAGCAATCGCCTCTATTGTCACCGATTGAAAGAGAAGACACCATATGAGCTCTTGAATGGTAGAAAGCCCAATATTGCATATTTTCGGGTCTTTGGTTGTAAATGCTATATCTTGAAGAAAGGCACAAGATTGGGCAAGTTTGACAAGAAATGTGATGAAGGATTCCTACTTGGTTATTCCACTACAAGCAAAGCATATAGAGTTTGGAATTTGGATAGTGGTACTCTTGAGGAAGTTCATGATGTTGAATTTAATGAAACCAAGGGTTCACAAGAAGAGAATGAGAACTTGGAAGATGTTAGAGGCATTCAACTTTCAAATGCCATGAAGAATATAGATGTTGGTGAATTGAGGCCTAGGCAAGTGAATGATGATGAAGATGATCAAGTGCAAGTGCTCTCTAACTCAAATGTGCAAGATGATACAAATCAAGTTAGTGCAAGTGACTCTCATGACATTAATCAAGATCAAATGGCTAGTACATCATCTCAACCAAATGATCAAGCAAGTGCAAGCAATCAAGTTCAAATCCTCCAACCAACAATTATTGCAAGAGATCATCCGTTGGATACAATCATTGGTGATATTTCAAGAGGTGTACAAACAAGATCAAGATTGGCATCATTTTGTGAACACTTCTCATTTGTGTCATTCATTGAACCAAAGAAGATAGATGAAGTTTTGAAGGATGTTGATTGGGTCAATGCTATGCATGAAGAGCTAAACAACTTCACAAGAAATCAAGTATGGGAAATGGTAGAAAGACCAAAGGGACACAATGTGATTGGAACCAAATGGGTCTTTAGAAACAAGCAAGGTCAAGATGGGATAGTAGTAAGGAATAAAGCAAGATTGGTAGCACAAGGATATACACAAGTTAAAGGTCTTGACTTTGGAGAAACATATGCCCCGGTTGCTAGATTGGAAGCAATAAGAATCTTGCTAGCCTATGCTTGTGCTCACAACATCAAGCTCTATCAAATAGATGTTAAGAGTGCATTTCTTAATGGTTATATCAATGAAGAAGTATATGTTGAGCAACCTCCTAGTTTTGAAGATGACAAGAAGCCCAACCATGTATACAAGTTGAAGAAGGCATTGTATGGCTTGAAGCAAGCACCTAGAGCATGGTATGAGAGATTGAGGGACTTCCTTCTCTCTAAAGGGTTCACAATGAGCAAGGTTGACACCACTCTTTTCATCAAGAAGATTGGAAAAGATCTATTTGTATTGCAAATCTATGTTGATGACATCATATTTGGATCAACTAATCAAAAATTTTGTGATGAGTTTGGAAAGATGATGGCTAATGAGTTTGAGATGTCCATGATTGGAGAGTTGAGTTGAACATATTGGATTTCTCAAATATGTGTTGATGCACCCCCACTCATATGACATGCCTCTCCTTCGAGCAATCCAAGGTAAAAGTTGATTGGCATGACATACATCCTTGCTAAGGACATGTTTAGTGCATCTAGTCATATTTTCAATCTTATTAGGACCTTGCAAGTGGTTCTATCTTATTAGGCTCATTCATGAAAATCAAATGAATTTTGATGTCAATATGGTATCACTATTGCTTCTATGCTTGACTTGATCTAGTGATAGCATATGACATGTTTGTGAGCTTGTAAACCTAGTGTTTAATCTAGAAAATGACCTATAAGTGTTTAACTCAACATGGTACAAGATAACCCTTATTTGGAGGTGTGAAGAAGCTTGTCCTTGGATCAAACCGAGTTAAATATCTTTGGGAAATAATCTAGAATTGAACCAAATTTAGGAAAATAATCCTCACCCCATTGATTGACATTGATAATCTCGACCCTACAAGTACTTCTATCTACATTTAGAACCTTTATGGTCATTGATGACAAAGGGGGAGAGAAACAAAGATAAAGGGGGAGAGAGAAACAAAGATAAGGGAGAGATATGAAAAAGGAAAGGGATCAACTAAAATTTTGAGCACACAAGTAGGGGGAGCAAGCTCATGAACTTGTATGGTGTATTTGAATGTGCATTTCATATGTTTGCTTGCACGACACAAGTATTAAAGTTACACATCCATGCTTGTGTGTTGAATGTTAGTTGTAAGATTGAATGATGAAATGAAATCACTAGATAACTTTTATTTCCAAGAAAGTCTTTACAAGTGGTATCTTTCAAAAATATGTTTTCAAGTGATATTGAACTAACCATGGTGCTAAGGATGATATAATGATGCACTCCGATTGGTATCACGCTTCAAAGGTCCATCTTTTATACCTTAGCATCATTTGGTAGACATTGACTCCTACATTTCCTATCTAAGCATATGTGCAAGCTATAATCCAAACTCTTGGCACATATGTAGGGGGAGCAATTGCTACCACTTAGGGTTCATGAAACTTGTCCATATTCTTTTACACATGGTAAATATGCTTGGGCAAGCAACATGGATTCAATTGAATTTCAATTCATATCTTTATATAAGGGTTGTCATCAATTACCAAAAAGGGGGAGATTGAAAGCTCTAGTTTGGTTTTGGTGAATTGATGAAACCCTAAGTGCTAACCTAGTTTATCAAGTGATCATGAGATAGGTAGCACACTTCAAGTAGAGAAGCTAATGAAGATCATAGCATGACAATGGTGATGGCATGGCGATGATCAAGGGCTTAACTTGAAAAGAAGAAAGAAAAAACAAAAAGCTCAAGGCAAAGGTATAACTTGTAGGAGCTATTTTGTTTTGGTGGTCAAGACACTTAGAGAGTGTGATCACATTTAGGTTTGATAGCTGTACTATTAAGAGGAGTGAAACTCGTATCGGAATGCGGTTATCAAAGTGCCACTAGATGCTCTAACTCATTGCATATGCATCTAGGATCTAGTGAAATGCTAACACCCTTGAAAATATTTGTGAAAATATGCTAACACATGTGCACAAGGTGATACACTTGGTAGTTGGCACATTGGAGCAAGGGTGAAGAAGTTAGAAGTGAAAATAGAGGAGATGCCAGCGTCGGTCAAAGTGACCAGACAATGGATCCAAAAGCACCGGACGCTGACTGCCTGCGTCCGGTCGTGCTGACTGGCGGTACAGTGGCTAGGGTTTACCACCAGACGCTGGGCTGTGTCCGGTCAAGGTGGACCGGACATGTCCGGTCGAGGAAAACTAGTTTTTGACCCTTACTGTACTCGACCGGACGCTGTGGCTCCAGCGTCCGGTCAGTTTTACCAGAGTGTCCGGTCAACTTCGTAGCCGTTGGAATCTGACGAACCACGTTTGAAGCTGGTGACGCGTGGCGTTCATCAGGGGACCGGACGCTGAGTCCAGGGTCCGGTCAGTAAGACCGGAGCATCCGGTCAGAGCGCAGTGTGCCCAGTGAAGGGGTACAACGGCTCTATTTCGTGGGGGCTTCTATTTAAGCCCCATGGCCGGCTGTGGCTCATATCTTTGGCCATTATCATTGACATAGCAACCTTGTGAGCCTAGCCAAAGTCCTCCCACTCATCTCCATCATTGATTCATCATCATAGTGAGATTGGGAGTGATCCAAGTGCATTGCTTGAGTGATTGTATCTAGAGGCACTTGGTGATCGTGTTTCGCTGCGGATTTCGCTTGTTACTCTTGGTGGTTGCCGCCACCTAGATGGCTTGGAGCAGTGAGGATCGTCAAGCGGAGGTGGTGATTGTCTCCGGCTCTGATCGTGGTGATTGTGAGGGGTTCTTGACCTTTCCCCGGTGGAGCGCCAAAAGGTACTCTAGTGAATTGCTCGTGGCTTGTGTGATCCTCATCTTGTGTTGGTTGTGCGGCACCCTATTGAGGGTTTGGCGTGTGAAGCCAATTAGCGCGTGAACCTCCAAGTGAGTGAATCGCCACAACGAGGAGTAGCTTGCCGGCAAGCAAGTGAACCTCGGTAAAAATCATTGTGTTCATCATTGATTCCGAGGTGATTGGTCTTCATTGTTATTCATCCTTGTGATTGATTGGTTCACTCCTCTACACGGCGGTATAACTATCTTGATCACTCTCTTTACTTTATCGCAAACTAGTTGACAAGCTCTTTAGTGTAACTAGTTGTGAGAGCTTGCTTGCTTGCTTGGTGTGGCTCTTTAGTTAGCCTTTGAGAGCACACTAGCATAGGATAGTGTCATAGCTTTTGTGTGGATCAACACTATCTAAACTAGAATTGTGGTAGGTGGTTTGCTTTTTGAGTAGGCTAGCGCAACACTCGCTTCGCCTCATAATTGTCTAACCTTTTGTTAAGTGTTGTTGTAGAAATTTTATTAGGCTATTCACCCCCCTCTAGCCATTAGGACCTTTCAATAGCATGGGTCATCCATTTGATAAACTTGAGCTCTTGTAGGTGAGGGATGCATTCTTCATTTGATGATCACTTAAAGTTGAGTATCACTTGTAGAACCATTGTCTTGCATGATTGATACCACGTGTAGATGTGATACCACTTGAAAGAGTTTTCTAGTATAAAACCATTTGTTGGATTTATCAATAAAAACCATTTCTTGAACCTTTGCTATCTTCATGAGTACCACTTATAGGATATCACTTGTGAGTTGATCTAGACATCACTTGTGAATTCTTGATGAAATACTTGAGTCTAGATACCACTTGAAACAAACAAACTAGATATCCATTTGCATTGTTGTCTTATGCTTGTACTCTTATCACTATCATGAGCTTCTATGGTTGACTTGAACTAAATTGATTTGCCTATGCTTCCAAGTCTGGTTTGAACCAATGACAAGATTCTTCACACCTTTTACAAGGGTTATCTTGCCAATGTTGTACTTGTCACTTGTTAGCAATCCAAATTAAATCAAGTACTTGGGTTCACTAGCTCATGAACAAATTCATATACTAACCACTAGATCAACTAATCATTTCAAGCAATAGTGGTAGGCTATGAATTTAAACATTTCATTTGTTATGCATGATCTTATGAAGCATGTACTATATGCACTAATCGCATACTAGTAAGGGATGAAATAATCATGCACATTACAATGATACCTTTGCTATGTTAGAGTAGATGATAGTCACATAGATTCTAATTCATTACTCCAATAGCAATGTTAAGTCTAATTAATAGCTTGGTGAAGACCAATCATCATAGATAGAGTCCATTCTTTACCCATATGAAATGAGAACCACTAATGATGAAGTGCACTATCTTGTTGTGGTTAGATTGCTTCATCTTTTGATCAATGCTTGCATGAGAGCATCAATGTGAGAATACCACTTGAAATACCATAACTAGCCCTCTTTTGGGTGTTGCTTGCTTTTCTTGATCAACCCTTTTGATTGCTTCAACTAAGCATCTCAAATGTTCCTCGGATCACCACTTTTATGTTAGCCTTCTAAGTACCACACTTGGTTTACTTACACATAGGCGGCAAGCCCCTACACTAGGGAGAAGTGACCTCTCTCTAAGAACCATTCTTGACATTCATTTGAAATAACTTGATTGATTGATCCAAGTGATGAACTTAACTTGATGAGTAACATTGATTCCCTCTTTAAGTTATTTTCTTTCTACTTGTTTAAGTCTTTTTCTTTCTACCAAATGATCTTCAATAATCTCTAGAACTTAAACTTCATCTTCATCTTGAGTTTGATCTTGATCTTCCAATTTGAGTACCAAATGTGTGCAAAGTAAACTCCACAATCAAATGCCCTTATACTCTTTGCTTCTCATGCTTCTAGATCATTTCAAAACCAAACTTAGGTACCTCAAACACTTGTAAACATGTCTCCAACTTGAGGACCTTTCAATTAAAGTGACTCCAAATAAATACAATAATTGACACTTTTCTGGCAGATTCTGTACCCTTCAAAGAAAAATGCATATCTACCCATGTAAAGATCCAAATACTACGAAATTTGGTGAAGATGTGATTTACTAAGTTATATATCAGCTGTAAAAATTTGAGCTTCATTTGACTTCTAGATTGCTATCAGATTTCAATTCTTCCACCACTGCTACATGCTGAAAACTGCTACACTATAGCTGACAAGATCTACTCCAAAACCAAAGCATTTCTTATCCAAAGCATTTTATACCATAAGTCTATAGCATGTACACTAATTTTTATGCTAATCCAATAAGTTTTGATCACTCAAACATGGCTAAGATCACAGCTGGCTCAGATTTTTGCAATATAGGACATATTTCAACTATTGAGCTATACTTCATCAAATGTGAATCAAACTTGAAACTAACTTGTTTGAATACTTCCACAAGACATATATCGATTCAATCCACTTACTAAATGTCATCTTATAAACTTATCCAACACAAATCAATCCAACTTTGATTACTAATCTATTTATCCATTTAAACATCTCATAGCAAGCAACATTGCATATTTATCCAATTCAATCAACTCATATGCACCCAAATAAAATGATCAACAAGAGACATACCTTGGTTATCTCATGATCATCCAACTAGCAAGCTTCAATTCAAATATTGCAAGCCATCAAATATATCCAATGAATCACCAACAACTTGAATTATAGCACTTGTATGATGTAGCATATTTGGACTTCACTCAATTATCATGGCATTGGGTTTGGATGTGCACTAGGCTTCATAACTTGATTCAACACATGATGAACAAGGAGAAACCCATTGAATCAAGCCTCCAATACCGATGGTACCTACAATCAATCATTCACTCTTTGATGGTACCCTAAACCAGTTTGGGTCCTCTCAAGTTTGAAGCAACATACTGAGGCAAAGCCTTAGTATGAGTAGCGGGATATTTTGCAATAGAAACCATAGAGGTACCATTACCATCCTTCCTAAGCATAGAATCATCATCAATTGAAATAGGCTTAGGAGTGTTACCTAGGGGACATGAATGTGCCAAGTGTCCCCTTTTCCGGCATGAGTAGCACTTTCTTTTTGATTGAGCCTTCTCTTCCTTAATCATGTGGTGCTTCCCATTCCCTTGCCTCTCATGGATTGCTTGATCCTTCTTTTCAAGCTTGGTAGGACACTTAGAGGCAGTGTCCTATATTTCCACACTTGAATCACTTGATGTGAGCATAGACTTTCTTCTCATCTTGTGTCTTGCTCATCATCTTGGCATCTTGAGTTTGCATTAGATGCCTTGCCTTTCCACCCCTTCTTGTTTTCTTCTTCTTTGTCATCAGGTCACCACTATCTTCATGATAGATCTTGACTTGCTCTTGAGGTGTCTTCTCTTGCTCAACTTGTGGCTTTGGTTGAGGCTCTTCTAGCTGCTTCACCAATTGCTTGGTTGGGCACATTGAGGTAAGATGACCCCAAGTGCGGCACTTGAAGCACTTCACATGCTTGAGCCTCTCTTCTTCTTTTATCTTCTTGAGCTTCTCAATGTTAGGGCAACCATTTGCAAGATGTCCCGCTTCATGACACCGGTAGCACATGGTATGAGAGAGCTTTCTTTGTTGTAGCTTTTTCATCTTTCTCTCTCTCTTTCTTTCGCCCTTTGTCATCTTCTTTTTGAAGCCAAGGCCACACTTGTCACCTATAGTTTCTTTGAGTCTTCAACATATGCTCAAAGGTAGCTTTTGAGTTGTAGCACATCTCTAACTTAGTTGCTCAAATTCTTCACTTCATTTTTGAGCTCATTGTTCTCCTTCAAAAGGTTAGTCTCACAAGACATAGAAGTAGAACAAGCATCTATATGTGAAGAGCATGGCATATCTAATAAATCATCAGAAGAGGTGGATATATGCTTCTTGCCTACATCACAAGGGTTAGCAACAATATGTGATTGATTAGTTGACCTATGTGATGAACTCTCACTAGTTTTAGTTTTTCCATCGGAAAGCTCCTTAGTGAGAAAAGCATGGTCTTGTACCAAGTTATCATGAGCAACACTAAGTTCCTCATGAGCCAATTTTAGCTCCTCATGTGAACAAATAGTAACATAAAGTAGATGCTTTTGTTGTTCACATGTGTTCTTTAGAAAAGAGTTTTCATTTTTCAATTTCTTGATTTAGCCATCTCTTTTTCTAAAGCTTTGATCATGCAACCATATCTATCTAGAAGCTCCTCATATGAATCAAGATCAATCACATTTGCATTAGATACCTTAGTGTCACCTTGTGACATGAAGCAATGTGATGTAGTTGGAGAGCTTGAAGAAACATCACTCTCATAGCCCGAGCATGATCCATCATTATCACCATCAAGTGTGCATGGAGTAGCATCATTATTGGCATCACTTGTGGCATCATCATCAATCTTGTCAAGTGATCTTGTGGTATGATCATCATCATCATCATCACTTGACTATGAGGTGGAGCAATCTTCCACAATTATCGAATTGTGGCTATGCTCAACATCCTCATGTGCCTCCTTCTTGGGCTCATCATCATCATCGAAGACCATCCTATACTTCTCATTGAGATAACTCCAAATCTCATGAGCGGTCTTCATGTCAATGATCTCACCAAAGATGTTATCATGCAAAGATCTATACATGATGTTAGTAGCTTGGATATCGAGATCTAGGCATTTCTCTTGTGCTTGAGTTAGATTCTCTTTATCCAACACATGAGAAAAGCCTACATCTACCATCCACCACATTTGAGGGCAAATAAACTTGAAAATGCATATCATCCAGTTTTTCCATCGTGCAAAGTGTGTGCCATCAAAAATATGTGGACAATCAACATCTAGCCTATAAGTCGCCATCCTCTCAGGTCGGTGAAGACCACAAATGAGAGACCTTGCTCTGGTACCAATCGAAAGGTCGAGATGGTGGACTAGAGGGGGGTGAATAGTCATTTCTAAATTTAATCGCGCCGGCTAACCGAAACAAATGCGGAATTAAAACAATCAGTCTAGCCAAGACTACACCCCTCTATCGAAGTTCACAAGCACCTTATAAAGATCCTAATTAGGCAACAAAGGTGTCGGGCTAGCTAGAGCTCACCTATCTAATTCTAGGAGTAAGGTCACACAAACCTATGCCACTAGTATTTTGCACACTGGGGAGCTCCTACACAATTCTAGTAAGCAAAAGCATAAAACTACTAAGCTTACTAGCAATGCTCAATAACAAGGCAACCAATGTCAAATTAGAGAGCACAAATATTTAGCTACACAAACTAAGCAATGTGACTAACAAGGTTACACAAACTAAATTAGCCACGCAAGGGAGCTACTTCTATGCTACACAAGCAAGAAGGTAACTAGTGAGCTACACAAGCTAACTAATTACCAGAGCAACTACACAAGCACAATGTATATGAAAGTAATTACAAGATTGTGTAAGGGGATTGCAAACCAACGGGAAGAACAATGTTGACACAGTGATTTTTCTCCCGAGGTTCACGTGCTTGCCAACACACTATGTCCCCGTTGAGACAAGCTCCAAGGTTGCCGCCGGTCCTCTTGCTAGTGGTGACCCGCAAGTCACACTCTCCCACATGGAGTGCTTACCACAAGCTCTAGCACTTGAATCGGTCGGACCACTTGTCGCCCTTTGCGTCTCGCTCTACTAGAGTTGCTCTTCGCGGCTCCCGTGGGGATGAGCACAATGCCCCTCACAAAGCTCTTCTCCGGAGCACCGCACAAGCTTCTTGTTAGCTTCGACGGAGACCACCACCACCAAGCCATCTAGGAGGTGGCAACCTCCAAGAGTAACAAGCACCACCGGCTTACAACTCGATCACCTAGTGCCACTCGATGCAACCTCATGATGCAATCGCACTAGAATCGCTCACTCACTCGATCGGATGAACACTATCGAGTTCAAGTGAGTTGAGGGCTCCCAAGCACTACCACATAAGCCACCAAGGCTCTAGTATGCTCAACAACCAGCCCAAGGACGGCCAATGCTTGGTTTTATAGCCCCCAAGAAAATAGAGCCGTTGTACCCCTTCACTGGGCACAGTTCAGGGCGACCGGACGCGCAGGTCCAAGTGACTGGACGCGCCGATCCCTGCGTCCGGTCAATGTACCACCTCCACGTGGCACTAGCTATTTGAAATAGCCATTGCCGCCAACGACTGCCTCGCGCGTGTGCCTTCATCCACCGATCGGTCACACTGCTTAGCTTGATCGGACTCACCATACCTCAGCGTCCGATCAACAACAGAGAGCTCCCAGAGCCTCCAAAATATGACTAGACGCGTCCGTTCGCATGTGATCGGACGCACATGTGCGTCCGATCTTCTCTAGCCTCTCGCGCCTGCCTGCGCCAGCATACGTTAGCACTGATCAGACGCGGCCCCTGCGCGTCAGGTCACTTTCAACGCCAGCATTCCGGTCGAAGACTGAAGCCTGCGCCTTCACTGCCGAGCATGACTAGACGCGTAGGTCCCCTCGGAGCCAGTGTTCGGTCACCTCCAGTGACCACTTATCGCCTCCGTTTCTTCGCCAAGTTAATCCATTTCAACTCCAACTTCTTTCTCCTTTGCAAATGTGCCAACACCAACAAGTGTACACCACCATGTGTATGTGTGTTAGCTTTTCACAAACATTTTGATGGAGTTAACCACTCAACTTGCCGTGCCACTTGATCCTAGCAACGATGCAAAGTTAGATCGCTCAAGTGGCACTAGATGACCGATATGCAAACAAGTTTGCCCCTCTTGATAGTACGGCCATCTATCCTATACCTGGTCATCAACTTCTCTACACACCTATGACTGGTGAAATGAAATGCCCTAGGTTATACCTTTGCCTTGCACATTCCATTCCATCTACTCCAATGTCAATGCAACACATGTACCAACATGATCAACAATGATATGATCCAATTCATATCATCACGTGATCATATTGGTTCATCGATCTTGACTTTACTTGCTCTTCACCATTGCCTCGGTCCATCGGGGCCAAGTCATCACTCAACTTGCCCTTCACACTTGCAACCGGTCCATCGAGCCAAGTCATGTCTTGATCTTCTCCACCTTGATCACATGACTCAATGTCATGTCTCATGTGCAATGAGCTCCTTCATCATCACATGTGTGAGCTTTGCAACATCTCCTGAGCCATTTCCACCTCCATGGCATATGTTGCTCATACACATATACCTATGGACTAATCACCTGTGTATCTCACATAAACATAATTAGTTCACCTACGGGTTGTCACTCAATTACCAAAACCAAACAAGGACCTTTCACCCAGGCGGCTCGACCGACCAAGCGCGGCGGCACGGTTGACCGTGCGGGACGTGGCCATGTGCGCGGCGTGAGAAGGCCGCGCAGTGACCGCGCACCCGGCGCCAACCAACCCGAGACAGCGACACACACGAATTTTAAAGCGTTCAACACGACCAAACGATTGCTTTAGGACCTAAACCATCTTCACCATGCTCAAGATGGCACATGAGACTACCAAATCGAGCTATAACACTACACCACTCCTTAACCCAATCTCTCACAATAAATTGCTAAACATAGCAGTGTCTAACTGTTGGCGGACTTGAAAATTTCTAAGTTTTTGAGCTAAATTTGATTTCCAGTTACGATTTCTAAGCTAGTGGAAATATTAGCTAGTAATATCATTTTTTCGACCGCAAGTATTTCACTGTCATCTACAAAGTTTGTACTTCCAACTTTATTAATGTGACACATATATGTTCTATAGCTTTTTTGCTTAATAAAAATTGGTTTTAAACCCTAAGTGATATAACATGACTATTTAATCAACTTTCGTTTTGCATTTTAGTTGATCGTTTCGAGTTACAGAAATTGATCTACACACTTTATTACATGCATTAACACATAAACATGACATGTTTTAGTAATTGATTTATGATGTAACACCGAGGGTGTTACACGGGATTGTGGGAAGGTGTGAGGAAGGGGATGACTGCGTGGACCCACGTGTCATTGAGTAGAGAGAGGGCAGTGAGGGGGGTATTTTGGGCTATACGAAGATACGACAATCTGCAAGTGGGTACGGTGTCGTTTCAGGCATAGAAAATGGTTTGAATCAGGTACCGAGACAATTATAATGGCAAGTTTCCAAATACATGAATAGTAATGGTATAACTCAGAAGTACAAAAATTATAATGGCATGGATCCAAATAACCCAGAATAAATGTAATAATATCTAGACTTGTTTAGAAAAATCTACAAACTTGCATGATAGCATGTTTTTGGTGTATAATCATTCTATATAAAAAATTCAAATGATTTTAACAAATTGGTAATATACATTGTTCACAAATGATACGTCTCCCACATAGTTATATGGAACTTTGTGAGAGATGTATCTATTTATGAATAAATTATAGGCCCACTTTATTAAAATTGTTTCATTTTTTTTATGGAATGCTTATGGACCCAAAATATGTTGTTGTGTCAATTTGTAGAATTTTTTGATCAAATTTAGTTATTATTGTAATTTTTACACTAAAGAAAATGAGAGAATACTAAATAGCCTCGGGCTAAGACAGCTTCAATATAGCCCAAAATACGAGATCAGCCCAACACCTCTGTAGGCCCAGCTTCAATCTTCCTCACCTTCAGCCGTTCATGTGTAGTCAACAGTTGAGATCTGCCTTGCCTTCCACAAACCCTAGCTTCTCTGTATATAGCCTGAGAGGGTGCTCGTCCAGGTGGCCTTCCTCCCCTCTCTGCGCCTCGTCTCCTCTTCCGCCTGTGCGGCTGCTCAAACTGCTACCGCCCGCATCCACACTCTATTTGCACCAGATTTTGGGAGAGGATGCGAAAATCTGGAATTTGGAAAGTCACCAGGGAGATCGCGGCAATGGCGGCATCGGCTCAGGCGTGACAAAGGCAGACTCTGAAGGAATTGGCATTGGCTCAAGCGTGACAAGATAGGATTCTGCCAGAATGGGAATCGTGGAGTCCAATATATGTAAAGTTAGATTATTTTGTTTTTATTCAAGAAATCGTCCAAGTTGTAGTCGAGCAGGACTCTGTATCGGCCCAGGGTATAAATATGAACCCTCGGCTATTGTAATTAGATGTTCACGCACCAATACAATTTTCTTTGGCTTTCACTGCCATTGCATTAGGAGTAAGGGTAAAGTGCATCTCGGTGAGTTCTTCAGTAGGCATGGCTACATCGATTTCGATCTCCGGTTTGCCTATAAGTACCGTCATCGACTTGTATCTAATCTTGTAAGGCTGCATCGTTTGACCTCTTACTTGATTCGGTGTTAGTTATCGATTTCTATCACGTTTAGTAAGGCTGCATCTTTTGACCTCTTACTAGATTTGATATTAATCACGGTTATCGATCTCTATTATGTTTAGTAGGGCTGTATCTTATGATCTCTTGCTAGATTTAATAGAATCACCAGTTATCCAACTACAAGTAAGATACAATCGGTTTATATCCTTTTTAATCTGTCGTCTTGTTATCTGTCACGTTTATCCCTTGTAGTGCTTTACTACGGGATTTACAACTTTTCAATTGAAACTTTTTTCATTTGAAATCATTTAGGGGCTTCAATATCCAATGCAACATTATGAAATGTTTGATATAAAAAGATAGATGTCTATATATAATCCCAAATGAATGTGTGTAGTGGTAGAGAGGTATTATGTGAGGAGATCACAGGTTTTAGTTCTGAGAAGCACTTAATTTTTTTGCTTTTCTTTTTTTGGGTTTTATGAAAACCAATTAAAGAGGGCACTTAACAGTAACCATTGGATTTTTGTTATTTTGGTTCATACCATGCTTTTTCTCCATTGAAATTAATGATCTAAACTTTTGTAGGAATGATGCTCAAAAAAGACTTTTGTAGGAACTAAAAGAATACCCCACGCGTTGCTGCGGGAATTGCGGATTAGTGGATTGCGTGGCATGATGACGAATGTATTCTCAGTATTTTGTTCTATTATAAATAGATCTATCGGCTTGCAACTTTTAGGTTATCGCCCTGCTGCCCATGCTGTCTTGTTTCGATCGGATTGGTGGTGACAAGCTAGATTAGATATTGTTAGTCTATGGATTTATTTATAGGAAACAGGGTTTTGTTAATACATTATGCTTCATCGGCTTCATAGTTGATGGTTTATGCTTTTACGATTGTCGTGAGATATGATCTATATCTATCGGCTATTTTTGCTTATATTTTAACTAGGTGGATACCCTGCGCGTTGCTGCGGGAATATTTGCATGGATGATGGCTATGGACAAATGTGCACACGTATGGATAAATGGGAAAAAATACAGAAGGTATTTCTAGTATGATGGACTTAAGTTTATCAAATATTGAATGGCATGCTAATTTGATAGGTTCAATGTACTTTATCCCAAAGATCAGTACTGTTGTACTGCTACTTGATACGGAATTTTTTGTTTCCTATGTTCTTCCCAAATTGAAACTGGAGAGTTAAGGAACACTGAACTACAAATGAAAATTGTCATGTAGTGGTGTAGGCATAATCCTGAGTGGGCATAATGGCATGCCTTTTCTGTGCCATTGAGCAATTTGCCAATCAAGCACGGCTGCTAGAAAATGGGGATCATCGGTGATACTCTTTCTATGAAATTATTGAATTCAGACCTGTTCGTGAAAGTAGAAAATGTGTTCATTTGATTTAATTAATGTATAGTTGTTCTGTCGATAGTACACAAAAGGAAGTTGCTTGGAAATGCAAAATATACTGGGGTGCACTGATTCTCTGTAAAAACTTTCTTATAAACAAAATATTTTCTGTAGCAATAATCTAATCCATCTACTTGCTCGGGGGAACACTGCGAGGATGGTAGACTGAATCAAATTTGTGCCATGTAAGGAACCAAAACACTTTATACTATTGACTGTAAAATCATGTTATCTGGCCGGGTGAATGATCAATCTTTTTAGAAGTATGCCCTCATAATGCAGTGAGCTGGACAGAAGAAATAAGCAATGGAGATTGGAGAACAAAAACACAAAGAATAATCTGGATGGTGAAGAGGAACCACCATCTTGACATCTGTGAACTTGACGTATAGGAGCACCTTCCATATTCTGCATGTACGGTTGCAGCCAGCAGTAGCAGCATGTGGATAGTGGCGACCATGGATGATGCCGTGGCAGTGAGCTAAGGGAACGAACATCAAGCAGGATTGGACTGGCAGCCATGGTGAATGGTGATCGGTGGTACTAAAACCTGTGCATGCAGATGAGATAGGTGAGGCAGATCTCGTGGGCATTGGAGGAGAATAATGCGAGTGCAATATAAAGCATGTGGAGGTTGATTAATCGACTGGCATTCCTAGCACAATGGAGCAGGACATTAAAGCAGATGACTGAGTGGCAGGCGAAGTGGTGGGTTCCTCGGCTGATGGTGGGTGGGTGCCGGCCCTAAGGGTAGGCCACCAGGTGCGACGGCCGAGGGCCCAAGTGGAGGAAGGGGTCCAAGCCTAAGTATACAAACCATCAGGTCCTATAGTTTATTAGGCATTAGCAAATTAATAAGAAGAGAGACATAGAACTGGACTAGGCGGTCCAAAAAGACAACATTGACATTTATTTCCTAGTTTTCTTTCCCCATGACCCTCGGGTAGAGAGGATGCGAGGAGTCACGCTGCACACAACACACTCTGATCGTGAGTTCGGGACGTGCGCCTTACACGCGTGGAGCTAGCGAGCCGCGCCGCCGCGAAGGGCTAGACTACCGAAGATACGGACACGGCGCACGAGGACGGCAACCAGGCATGGCTCCATGACGACGACATCTTGATTCTTTGTTTCTTATGAATTGCGATCACCGGTTAGTTGTTTAGGCCCAAGGTATTTTTTTTCTTTTTTCTTTTTAATTCAAATTAATTATTTGTATAGTATTCTAGACTTCTAGTACTTTGTACCCATATAGTCATATTTTTCTTCTAATTTACATGTTAGAATTTTATAATGTTACCTAATAAATATTTGTCATGGGTGAGAAAAGAAAACGAATATATTATTTTTTTAATCTACATCATTCCTCGATAATTATCATACATCTACAAATATATTCCTTAATCTATATTGTTCCTCGATAATTATCAGACATGTTAAATTAAAAATATGTTATTGAATTTACTTTCGTTTTACAAGTAAAATTAGCGCCTATATATTATAAGATTTTATACATGATCAAGAGAGGCCGTTACGATGAGATGACGTGATGACGTGAGGGGGCAACGAAGACGGGAAATAGTGGTTGATGACGTGGATCACTGTGGGATCAAATAAATCTTCCAGTAAGGTTTTGCTTTATAAGAGTTATAGATATGTTCAATTAGCTGATAACTTTGGTTTAATTGCTTTATCATACCAATTCACTGGATATCGGCTTCATAGTCAGATAGTTTGTTGCATTCATCGGCTCTCTAGTCGATATCTCATGGAACTGTCTGGATCTCAAGCTGACACGTTGCACCTTAAACGACTGATTATCTTTTTTCTTGTCAATTGCAGATCAAATTGACTGACACGCCCTAGATTTCAAAATCGACAGGACCTGCACTGAAGTTAAGCATATCTTCCAGGCTTGTCGTGTGTTTGTAGGCTAGTTTTTGTGTCAACACACTAACAAGTCTCATTATTCTCGTATCAATTAAGTCATTGATGTTTAGTCAGAACACCGTATTCCTGAAAAAAAGAAATGGAATGAATATTAGCCTGTTCGTTTCGGCTGAAACGATCGTGAATTATTACTGCTGGCTAGTTTGGTGTGAGAGAAAAATACTGTTCTGGTTTATAATCTACGATCGTTTACGACTAAGCAAACATGCTATAGATTCATCTTTTGATGGGTTCTGGTGCTACGAGACGTAGCCCAAATTGCAGCAGTCATTAGCCATAGTTCGAGTTTAATGGTAATCAGCCTGTTCGTTGGCTATGGCTTGTCGTAAACGATCGTAAATTTCCAACCAGAACATTATTTTTCTCTCACACAAACCAGCCAGCAATACTTATTTACGAACCAGCAACGATACGAACCAGTCAACCGAACAAGATGAATGCTCACACCCGGTGGCCGCTAGGCTGGTTTGTATAGATACCTTGATGACCATATGTTATAACCTGTTCGCTTCGCTGAAAAGACAAGCCGTAAAGTACTGTTCGTTGATTTATTGCGAGAGAAAAACAATGTTCCTTCACTGAAAAAATACGACCGAAAAGACAAAAGGCCTGTTGTGTAACGTTGCTGTCAATTAGAATCTGGATCGAAGCTGAATCTTTAGTGGTAGTCATGCTGCTGTCAGACATAATTACCATGTTCGCATGGCTGATAAGTCATGACTGAAAATACTTTTGGCTGATTTATTATAAGGGAAAAATATTGTTCATTGACTAAAAAAGTACGGCTTATAAGTCAAGCGAACAGGACGAATAACAAGTGGTAACATGCCATTAATTGCTGGTAACTGCTTCTAGTGGGGTACCAGCTAGCCAGTAATAGGTAATTTAAAGTTCTGGTGTAACCTTGTGATTCTAACAAGTATTAGGTCACACAAACACAATATTGTGGGATTTTAAAGCTGGTAACTACACAAGGCTGTGTCTATAGAAAATATATAAATTACGTGGAGCTGAACGCCTTTTTCTGTAATCCTGCTTTGTGAAAAAATTCTTATACTTTACTTTTCACATAATAATTTGTTTTTGGCATTTGTATTTCACCTTTGTAGGTTCATGGACCTGGAGCTGATATTGATACACTGTGTTGGACCTTCATATGTGAATCGTGAGGTGATTTTTTCAGCTGGAACAACGTTTTTCTCTCACAAACGAATCAGCCGGAACAGTATTTCGACTTGTTTTTTCAGTGAAGCGAACATGACCATTAGAGATAGGATTTTACTAACATATGATTCTGTTGGCAGGAAGATTTTTTTATTGTACTGCATGGGATATGAGCACAAACAGAGGATATGACTGCGCTGCAGCCTGTACCTTGATGCACATGTCCCCACTTAGTTAAGTTTCTTACCAGATGTTTTCCCCAGTTAATCAATTGTTTATCTGTTCAACTTAGACAACTTATTTCACGAGGTGTTTGAACTTGTATCATAAAGATTTTATTTTCCGTTGGTGGCTGGAACATGGCTCCTGGTACTGCTAGTTGCTGGCTGCAGTTGGCTGGAACTTGTTTGGTGGCTGAAACTTGTATATTAAAATAACTTTGTATTCATGTTTGTGTTGTGTTTTTTATGGAGACATAGCTGGATCATGTATTGTTGTATGATGCATGATTGGAAACATATTTTGTATTGGCTGCAACATTATTTATGGATGAGGATTATGTATGTTATAATATGGATGAATTTTAAGTGGGCCAGCTTACAATGGCTTGGACCGTAATGTTGGGCCTCAATGAATAAAAACAAGCCAATTTGTTGCTGGGCTAAAAAATTATTTGGGCCAATTGGGCTGATTCTAATAAAAATAATAATGAAAAAAACCATTCTATATGGCCAAATGTTCATTGATATGTCACCCACCATGTCATTTGTCATGCCACCATACATGTGGTGGTACTCTGTTCAATATGTTACGATGAGTTTAGTGTTGTCACAAGTTAGTAACAGGAGAACCTATTGTTAGGTATCAAGACAATGTCCCCTGGTGGTCATAGAAGCTAGTTAGTGACCCATATTTTGTGACAATAGTCACTTCATCACTGCAGACAGTTAGTGGAAATAGTTTGTCTTCGTCATTATCTAAGTGTCATAAAAGCCCATATTTCTTGTAGTGGAGGCCTGTTAAGGTAGAGGGCTAGGGAGACGGTCTAACGCCCGCTCCGCATCCGAGGCATCGAGAAGGCCATCCTCATCCTCAGGCCAGCGACGAGCCTTGGAACGTCCCCCGAGCGCTCCCATGGGTGGAAGGGTTGGGCGAAAGGGAGAGAGCGAGGTTGCGGCAGGGCGACCTGAGGCAGCCTGTGGCACCCGGGCTGAGTTAGACGCGCACTGCGCTCCCTATGACGGACGGCGCCCCGGAGACAGGGGCGTTCCCCTAGCGTCGGCCACGCGGCCTAGATCCGGGCCCACCAGCCCCCCACGGCATGACAGGCCCACCGTCAACCCTGGCCGACGGCGTCCGCATGGGAACTGGACCATCGGTGGGGGAGGATGAGGTGGAGGAGCGGTCGCCGGCCACGTTGGCGATTGTGTCTTGGACAACGGTAGTTGCGGCCACACAACGGTGGCATTCCGGCGTCCTAGGTGGCGGTGGCCATGCGGCAGGCGCTCTAGTGCCGGCTCCTCCATGCGACTAGGGTGATGGGTAGGAAGCCGTTGACAGGGAGGGAGCGACCGCCATGGACGACGCCCGCCCTAACGGCGAAGGTGTGGCGGACCTGCCATGGCTGGCGCCAGCACGCAGCTAGTGGAGGGAGGGGGTGGGGGAAGGGAGGGGGAGGGGAGGGAGAGGGGGCCACACCAGCGCTGGGGCGACGGCCGACGGGGGGCGGTGACAGGGAGGAGGCGGGGGCCGCCACGACGTCGCCCCTAATAACAGGCCTTGATGCGAGCCCCACGACCCATCAAACTGAATGCAAACAAAACAATAGTTTGCAGCTGACTTCAAAATGTCAGGTAACATATTATGCCATGGATTAACATAGCGAGAAGAATTGAGCTGACAGGCCTAACAAACAAGCAATCTGACAACAAAGCATGCCCTAGATTAAAAGATAAACCAGAAAGAAACTATTGGAACATCAAATAGCTTTCGTAACATCCTCGAAGAAATGCAAGAGGCACCACCAATTGTAGCATGATGACACCAAAAATCACTATTTTGCCAATGTTTTTGGCTATGTCTCTGTTCAGGTGACTAATGGTTTGCTTAACCATCAGTCACCATCCCAATCTCACAGCTCCTCGCGCACGGTCTCATCTTCTTAATCATGCCCATCCCCGTTTTTCTTCCTTGCGCGCGTGGTCTTCTTCTTCTTTCCTCTCTGACGCACCTCCTCCACCTCGTCCTCGCCCCCACCACTGCCCACCCTCCCTGCCGCAGCATGCTAGGGTTTCGCCGAAACTCGGCGGCTGCGGCTGTGGCCATGGAGCTCTGGTGAAACCTTAGCGCGCACCACGATGACCGCCTTATTCCCTCCCCCTCCTTCTTCCACGGTTGAGCTCCGGCCATGGAGCTCCTCCACCCCAACCTAGCACGGCTGCCTACACCACCGCTAGGGCCCCTAAACCATCCTACCGCCGTCCCTACCGTCTGGCCAGCCTTCCTCGCCCCGAACCCCTTTCTATGCCTGCCAGAGATGGAGAAGGAGAGAGGAAGAGTCGGAGAGAGGGGCAGTGAACTAGATGCCAGCCCAGGTCCTCGTTGGAACCTAGCTGCGGGCATGGATAAGCGGGATAGCAGGCTATTGCGTTTGAGTATTCTGAATGTTTACGTTTGATACTAGATTCAAGCTATAATTTTGGTACCTGAGGACCATAGAAAAACCTTAACATCAAAACAGAAAATCGACTAGTCCTCTTGGATCTCATTAGCAAGGACACAGAGCACAACGCTACTGCTTAAACATCTCCACAGGAAGTAGGATAGATATGTCTACCTGGCAGCTGAAGAACAGTCTACCTGAAGACACAAGTACAGTCTACATCAACAGCCATTGCCAAATACCAAGCATCATGGAACTAGATTGCCAAGCATGACAACGAACTCCTCCATAATAGAGGGGCAGCTGTTGGTCAGAAGCTTGAAGCCATCACTTGCCGCGACCAGCCCTTAGATTCACGGCAGAGCTAAGAAACTCAAAGCACGCCTTGTTCAGCCCGTGGCAATGGTGCTGCTCGGCTAGCGTCAGTATGGCTGCCACTGTGCCGACATCAATGTACTTGCACAGCTTGTCCTCGCACATCAACTTCAGCCTCTCCATGCCGTACCTATCCGCCGCGACCAGCAGATGCTGCGCCTGATGTCCTTCTTCCTCCTCTTCCTTTGATGTCTCCGGGAACATGTCGGTGTACACGAAGTGGAAAAGGCCGCTAAACGCCCGCGGCCTCCATATCGTCTACGTGGACAACGCCGACGGCGGCATCGCTCTCCTTCATCTCACCGAAGAGCTCCGCTCTCAACACCGGCGACCGCACCGTGAGCATGCACCGGTGCTCGGCGAAGGTGCGGCCGCTGACATCGAACACCACGTTGGAGCCCTTCTCTGTTGGTGTAATTCTATCATAGCATGAAGTGTCAGAGTCTGACCAAGCTGAAGGCAGGAAGCTACAGGTTTGAACTCAGGCAGTTGCTGTGCACGCGGTGAGCGCGCCCACGACACGACGTCGCTTGACGGTTGCTTTCTACTCCATTGTATCTGTGTCTTAGGCGGTTTTTAGCCAGGTATCGCGTGTAAGAGTTGCTGGTATAAGTAGCTTAGACCTTAGAGTTTGTGAGAGTGAGAAAACTTCTATTGTAATTGTGATGTACTGATCATATTAATCCGTGGAAAATAGCACTATCCTCTGACAGTTGCCGTTCGTCATTTCTGCTTTCCAGTGCATCGCGAGTTCATACTTGTTCTTCTTGATTCTAGGGCTAGCCAATTTGCATACAGGCCTATGATTTGTGTGTTCCAAAACCAACATTTGGTATCGGAGCTATAATCATAGCCTGATCCACCATAATCTGTGAGTATGAGCGAATCAAATTGCTCTGGCGGTGGCGGTTCCGACGGCGGAGGTGGTGGCGGTGGCGGCGGTGAGCGGTATGCATATCCGCAGCTTACGGGCGTTAACTACATGAGCTGGAGCATCCGAGTGCAAGCAATTATGGAGGATCAAGGTGTGTGGAGGTAGTAGAGCCATCGGAGGAGGCAGATGCGACAGCAGAGGACCAGGCGGCGGCTGTGGCAAAAACTACCAAGGACAGGAAGGCGAGGGCTCATCTCCTTCAGTGCCTACCTGATGATTTGCTCATGCAAGTGGCGAAGAAGAAGACGGGGAAGGAGGTCTGGCAGTGTCTCAAGGAGCGGTTTGTTGGCACGGATCGTGTGAAGGAGGCAAGGTTGTAGACTTTGAAGTGTGAGTTCGATGCACTGCGCATGAAGGATGATGAAGGAGTTGATCAGTATGCAAGCAGATTTCGGCGATGTCGGTGAAGTATGGGAACCTGGGTGGAACTCTGGATGATACGGCGATGGTGAAGAAACTCTTTGACACTGTCCCGGATTGCTTCATTAACAGTTGTCGCCGGGATAGAGCAGTTCTTCGATCTGAAGAAATTGCCTTTTGAGGAGGCAGTTGGTCGTCTGAAGGCCTACGAGGAGCGGATCCAGCGGGGAGCGGGTGGATCTAGGGGTGACGGCGGGCAGCTATTACTCACGCAGGTCGAGTGGGAGGCGCGACACAAGAAGTCAGGCGGGGAGTCCTCGGGGAAGGGGAGAGCGCAGGACGGGGGGAGTTGTGGCTGAGGCCAAGGGCGCGGTGGGCAAGGCCGTGGCCACGGCGGGCGCAGGGATGCGTCCAACAAGGAAGGCGGGGCCAAGCGTGACAAGAGCCACATCAAGTGTTTCAAATGTCACAAGACTGGTCACTATGCCAATCGTTGTCCAGGTGGAGATGAGAAGAAGGGAGATGAAGCTCATCATGCTTGAGTGGAGAACGTCGAGCCGGCACTGATGCTCGCGGTCACGGAGGTGCCGGAGTCGCTCGAGTTCGCGCCAAGGGTGATCATGGGGATGCAGCACTCTGCTGTGTACCTAGATGAAAGGCATGTGATGCCCGAGCTACATCTGACTGGTGGAGAGAAGAAGACAGGGAAATGTCTGGTATCTGGACAATGGAGCCAACAATCACATGTCAGGTGATGCAGGCAAATTTCAAGATCTTGACAAGGGAGTGGTTGGCAAGGTTAGATTTGGTGATGGATCTGCAGTGGAGATCAAGGGAAGGGGAACACTGCTGTTTCAGTGCAGAAATGGGGATCAGTGGTTGTTGCATAATGTGTACTACATCCCAAGGCTGAGAAGCAATTTGATCAGTCTGGGGCAGCTTACTAAAGCCGAGCTCAAGGTGATCATGGATGACAATTGGTTGGAGGTGTATGACAAAGTAAGACAGAAGCTTGTGTTGAGGGTTAGTCGAACTGCAAATCGACTATACCAAGCAGAGTTGAGAAGTTCAGAACCAGTGTGCTTGATGGCAAGGGTGTCTGAAGAAGCCTGGCTGTGGCATGACAGGCTTGGTCATGCAAGCTTTCGGTCGTTGAAGCTGTTGTCAGAAAGATCCATGGTGGGAGGTGTTCCTGTGATTGATCACACTGATGAAGTCTGTCAGGCATGTTTGGTAGGGAAGCAACACGCATGGCATTCCCTAGGATGGCAACAGTGGCGTGCAAGCAAGCCTTTGGAGTTGCTCACATTGATTTATGTGGACCTATCTCACCTGCAACTGCAGAGGGTAACAAGTATTTCATGCTCATGTTGATGACTGTTCTAGAATGATGTCTGTCTTTATGCTTAAGTCAAAGATGAAGCTAGTTGTGCATTGCCTAAGTTTAAGATAGTAAGCAGAGAATGATTTAGAACAAAAAATCAAAATTCTAAGATCAGACAGAGGTGGGGAGTTCTTAGCTATTTCTTTCAGAGATATATGTGAACAGGCTAGGATTAAAAGGCGTTCACAGCTCCATATACACCACAGCAGAATGGAGTAGTAGAGAGGAAAAATAGAACTGTGATGGAGATGTCTAGTCACTGTTAAAGAGCATGAGAGTGCCAGGAAGGTTTTGGGGAGAAGCTGTCAGACATTCAGTATACTGTTGAATAGGTTGCCAACTAAGGCTTTGGGAACTCAAACTCCCTATGAGGTTTGGAATGGTAGAAAACTCATCTTGGTCATTTGAAGGTGTTTGGCATGTGGGTCATGTGAAAAACACAATGCCACACCTGAGAAAATTGGAAGACAGAAGCACTCCAATGGTCTACTTTGGAGTTGAGGAGGGGAGTAAAGCTCATAGGATGTTTAATCCTCAGACTAACAAACTTGTGGTGAGCAGAGATGTTATTTTTGAGGAGTCTAAGAGCTGGAATTGGAAGTCAAGCAATGAGTTTTCTGAAGAAGCAGATTTTACAGTAGAAAAGCAAGATCATTTCATTACTCATAATGTGGGATTTGCTGATGAAAATGATGGGGGTGAGAACTCTCAGCATGGCTCTCTTGTTGGGACAACAAGTGTAGTTGGATCAACAAGTGGAGGGAGAAGCTATCCAAGAGTCAGGTTCAGTCAGTACAGGATCTAAGAGCATTCAGTTACTGTTCTAGAACCGACATAGAGACAGAAGAAGTAAGTTCTAAAAATTTTGCACATGGAGCAGGTTTGGGATCAACAACCTAAGGATCCAGGAAATGGTAGTGACTATGATGAGGAACCTTTGAGGTTTAGAAACTTAAATGAAGTCTATGATGAAACTAGCGAAGTTGTATTTGACATCAGACTCAGAATTCAGTGCATTGCTTGCAATGATGGAAGTGCCATCCACATACCAAGAAGCTGCTGAAACTGTGGAGTGGGTGGCTGCTATGGACAGTGAAATACAGTCCATATGCAAAAATGGGACATGGGAAACTTGCAGAATTACCATCTAGTCATAAGCCTATTGGACTTAAATGGGTTTATAAGCTAAAAAGAAATTCAGTGGGAGATGTGATTAAGCACAAAGCTAGATTGGTTGCTAAGGGATATGTGCAGAAGCATGGAGTGGACTTTGATGAGGTATTTGCTCCAGTGGCCAGGCTTGATACAATAAGGTTGCTGCTGGCACTTGCTGCAAATAGGGGTTGGCAAGTTCACCATTTAGATGTCAAATCTGCATTTTTGAATGGAGAACTTGAAGAGGAGGTCTATGTAAGTCAACCAGAAGGCTATGTGCAGAAGGGAAAAGAGAAGATGGTACTCAAACTTAGTAAAGCTCTTTATGGGTTGAGACAAGCTCCAAGGGCCTAGAATATCAGGTTGGACAAAAGCCTGAAGAAACTTGGATTTAAGAAGTGTCCAAGTGAAGCAGCTGTGTATAAGAGGGGTACTGGAAATAGTGCAGTGGTACTTGGGGTATATGTTGATGATTTGATTGTTACAGGAGAAAATCCAGGTGAAATTGATCTGTTCAAGAAACAAATGACATCTAAATTTGATATGAGTGACTTGGGTCTGTTGTCCTTTTACCTTGGGATAGAGGTGGAACAGCAGAAAGATCATATCACATCAAACAGTCTAGCTATGCCAAGAAAGTACTAGCACAGTTTGGAATGGCAGATTGCAATTCAACAAAACTTCCAATGAGCCCTGGGGTGAAACTTGATGAAGACAAGCAAGGTGTGTCTGTGGACTCAACTGAGTATAGAAAAGTCATTGGTTGTCTCAGATATCTGCTGCATACAAGATGATCTGTCTTTTTCAGTGGGTATGGCTAGTAGATTTATGGAGAAGCCAACATTGATGCATCAAAGAGCAGTCAAACAGATTCTAAGATACTTGAAGGGAACTGTTAACTATGGTTTGGTGTATACTCAGGAAGGTAAGCAGGAGGTGCTAGTGGGCTATTCAGACAGTGATCATGCAGGGGATATTGTTGGGAGGAGTACAGGAGGGATGGTTTTCTATCTCAATGAGAGTTTGATCACTTGGAATTCTTACAAGGAGAAAACAGTAGCTTTATCTTCATGTGAAGCTGAGTTCATGGCAGCTACTGCAGCAGCTATGCAGGGTTTGTGGCTGAGAAGTCTGCTGGCCGAGATCACTGGGTTGCCACCACAACAGTAAAGTTGTATGTTGACAACAACTCAGCAATTGCTCTAATGAAGAATCCTGTGTTCCATGGGCGTAGTAAACACATTGATACAAAATACCATTTCATTAGAGAATGTGTTGAGAGATGTCAGTTTCAGGTGAAGAGGGTGAGCACCGAGGAACAGAAGGATGCTCTGACTAAGGCGCTGCCAGCAGTGAAGTTGGCAATGATGAGGCACTTACTTGGCGTTCGTGACCTCAGTGCATGTCAGAATTAGGGGGGAGTATGTTGGTGTAATTCTGTCATAGCATGGAAGTGTCAGAGTCTGACCAAGCCGAAGGCGGGAAGCTACAGGTTTGAACTCAGGCAGTTGCTGTGCACGCGGTGAGCGCGCCCACGACACGACGTCGCTTGACGGTTGCTTTCTACTCCATTGTATCTGTGTCTTAGGCGGTTTTTAGCCAGGTATCATGTGTAAGAGTTGCTGGTATAAGTAGCTTAGACCTCAGAGTTTGTGAGAGTGAGAAAAACTTCTATTGTAATTGTGATGTACTGATCATATTAATCCGTGGAAAATAGCACTGTCCTCTGACAGTTGCCGTTCGTCATTTCTGCGTTCCAGTGCATCGCGAGTTCATACTTGTTCTTCTTGATTCTAGGCTAGCCAATTTGCATACAGGCCTGTGATTTGTGTGTTCCAAAACCAACATTCTCGGCCCGGAGGAGGTCGCCGAGGTGCTGGTGCAGGTCGGATGCCGGCACGGCGATGGAGCCAGACATTGTGGCCTCTACTACTGTCTCCTCCACGCGGACGTTGCCGGTGACAACGATGTCGCACCGCACGGCGAAGGAGTCGTCCTTGAGATGCTCCGACTTCTCGAATTCTTGCCTCTTCGTGAAGTACGTAGCCCGAAGTAGTCTGGTTCTCAAATATGGTCACGGGTTCCGATGTCAGGGGCTTCTCCTCCGCTTGGTCGACGAAACGGATTTGGTACTACGCCTTCCCTTGGCGACCCTTTCGCCAAGCTCGAGGAAGAAGGATATGTGATCTGAGGACTGCGAGCCGTAGCCGTTGGGGTAGTAGCGGATGGTCCAGCAGTGGCCGCCGACGGTGAAAGGGTGGGACTTGATGTACTCTCCAGTCGGTGTTCCCTTGGTGCCGGCGTAGCCATGGATCCTGAGGATGTGGTACCTGCTTGCTGTGGCCGCGAAGATGGTGGAGGAAGACCCGATCGCAAAAAGAAATCAATCAGGGTTTTGAAGCGGCTTCTTCTTTCTCTCTCGCTTGGTGCGGCTTCCTTGTAGTAGCAGGGTTTTGAAGCGACGCCGCGGAACGGGGAAGACGAGGAGGGACGGGACGGGAAGAGTCAGCACGTCGTCGCTCTGCCTTCTTTGTAGGCTGGGCCTTCGCAGCTACGGGCCTACTGGGCCGATGCAAAAAGCAGTTGTTGTAAATCTGGAATCCTATACCTCTTTTCGATGACCAATGTTGTGCTGAAGAGATATCTGTAGTCTAATTCAACTTCTTTTTTCACAGCATCCACTTAATTTCAATCAAGTCAAAATAAAAAATCAAAGATAATTCTTCATTGAAAGATTCCAAGGAGGTGAAAAATAATACGAGAATAGACTATAGTAAAAGAAAAAAAAGTAAAAGGAAACAAACCTACAAATCTTTCATGCTTAGAAATAGTGTAAGATGCTCAATCGTGATCCTTAAAAAAAATCATAATTTTTTTCTAAAAATAAGAAAATAGTATAAATGGAAAATGTGCGATACGTTGTGAATAGCTTTTTGTAAGAAAGTCTAATTTCTTATGTTCTAATTTTCTTATGTATAGAACTTTCTTTTTACTCATAATTTCTAGTATAATATAAATTATGAATTACTATAGTCGCCCTTTCTATTCTATTACACTAGAACAAAACATAGCAGAATAGAACGACTCTTTCTTACTTTCCAAAAAAAGTTTCTTATAAGAGTGAAACAAAACTAAAGAAAGAGAGAGAAAGTAAAGTTTGGCAAAATTTTTAATACAAAAAGATCAATTAAAGCGAAGAGTTGATACTACAATTTGACTCGGTAAAATGTACTTGTCCCACAACACTTAGGAGGACCATGGGTGCAACCAAAACGATTTCCGAGCTTGTGGTATGTTCGGGGCAACTTGTGCCATGATCTTGCGCAGAGATTAACATAGTCACCAAATGATTCTTTACTGCGACAACATCTAGGGTTCCTCGAGTAATGCGATATATCACACCACGTAAATCCTTAACCCTTCCTCCTCTTACTAATACTACATAATGTTCTTGTAAATTATGACCAATACTAGATATATAAGCAGAGATTTCAAATCCAGAGGTTAATCGTACTCAGACAACCTTACGTAAGGCAAAGTTGGTTTTTTTGGGGTTGATAGTAGTGGAAAAAACCGAGCAGAATCGTCTGCTCGTCGACCTTAAGATTCATGCCGATTCTTGTTCCTCCTCCGTCGGGATGACGCAACTGCGTCGGTGGTGCGAGCACGAGCGCGGCTGGAGTAGAATCGACATCGAGCTTGCATGGCAGCAGGCGATGACAAGCGGAGGCGGGTGGCAGGCACACGGGCGGCAAGTTAGGGTTAGGGTTTTGGGGTTCTAGGGTTTGGGGGAGGGTTCTTTTGTTGCGAGACCTAGAGGGGTGGTCGGGGAGGCTGCCGGACCAACGATGGAGGTGGTCGCTAGGGCGGGACATCGGGCGGTAGGGGCGCCGCCGCCGTGGGCCGTCGAGCGGGGCACCGTGGTTGGCGAGGTTAGTGCGGGGGCCGGGGCGAGTGGCGGCTCCGGCCGCCGGAGCCGGATAGGAAGGCGGCGGCAGGGAGTGGGGAGGAAGGATGCTACGGCCGGAAGCGGGAGGAGAAAGAAGGAGGTGGTGGTGGTGGTTGGGCCATGGTGGGCCGATGTGGATCGGTCAGCCTCCATATAGGAGGCCTTGTAGTAAATTTTGTTGGGCCATGTTCGCAGAGCTTTTGTGCCGATGACGAGTCTCCTCGTGCAAATTTGTGTGAATTTCAGCTGTATCAGGTGTACTTTTGCGACTGAACTTTTGCTACAATAAGTTGCTTGGGCCTCTTACAATCGATCCGTCAGTGGACTAGTTGCATCTTTGGACTCCTTCGATCTTCTGATGGTCTTGCACATCACTTTATGTCCTCGCTTTAAGTTCCTTTTTCAATTCTGGTCTACAAGTTTAGGCGTCGTTTACAGTTATCTGTTTGTCTGTGTAATAGTTGTACGAGAGAAGATGTGAGTAGTGTTATTTTTGCCGGTACTCCTCCACGTTCACTACGTCCGTCTGTTTCCAAAACAATGCTTTTTGACTGGGTGATCTTTGTTTCGTAATGCTGTACCACACTTGCTTTGCTTTGTTCAGTTTCGAATTTTGCATGATGCACAAACCTGACAACTTGTTTCAGGGACAGGAAGTAATTGGGTTATTTTAGGGGCATGGTTCGACGCTGCAGATGAAGTATTATATTGCAAGGATAAAGAGAGGATGGGTGAGATCAGAAAGTTGAAGCAATGTTGCAAAGAGATGCAGCTGAGCCTCCAAGATGTGAAGCTGCTGGGTGAATCTGGCACTTGTGGCCGACATGATGCTAATAAGCAGATTGCCTGGGAGGAGTTTGGTGCATTGTCTTTCAGTTTTGGTGCATTCAGTGCAGAACGGTGCTGAAACATTCCTGTTTTTTTTTTTTTTTGGAATGTTGTGTTTTGGAGGCGCTGGAGGCTGGACTGGTGTTCAAGCGAGAAGGTCTTCAACAAATTGACAAGGAGAAGATTTGTAAATATAATAAATTTGCCTTTCAGTTATGTTGGCCATGAGGAAGAAGGGTCACTCTCTTCTCTTTGATGAGACAGGGAGAGCACAAACATGTATTAACTATCATCAACTCTGATATTTGGACTTGGACTGTATGCATGTAAATTGTGAAAGTTATTTGCCGAGGGGCCACGCCTCCAAGCACTGCAATCCCCTGTTGAACCTGTACACAGTACCGCAGCGAACTCTAACAGAGGTAACGCGTTCACCGTAGTGCAGCCTTGTAACTGAGTTCCGATTTTTGGACCATAACATTGCTTCTTGAAGCTCCCCTTCGTCCCAGCATATGTTTACAGTCACATCTCCTCGAGCCCTCAGCCCTTTGGCACAGCCTCTGGGCCACTTATCGCGCGGCAGGGCAGGGAGCAGGTAGAGATCATTCTGTGTGCTCTGAACCAGCATCTCGGCAATGGCAGCTGTGAACCTGCAGTAGAGAACATGTTCATATATGTAAACTCTGTCGGTCATCTAAAAATTCAGAGAGGCTGGAGATGTGTCTGTTCTGTTACCCAAAGTTTGGTCAATCTGGGAATG